>NW_022170511.1:26638630-26639223 GCF_008802855.1 Photinus pyralis
AAGAAGATATACTTATAATTTCACTACTGGAAATTATAAAAAATCCGTCCATAAATAAGAAAGTTAGCACAGCACATGCATAACCTACTTTTTGGCACGTCATTTTAATTTGATTTTATAAGAAGCAGAAAAGCAGAAAAAAATTCTTCTTTGGTGCAAGCCTCAAGAACGAAAAAAGTATACGATCAAGAACTATTAGCGACACAGCCGTAGGGACGAACAGAAGGACGGACGGACAAAGTGGCCACAATAGCGCATTTTTTATTTTTGTGGAAATGCGCTAAAAATGAATTGGTCACGCTTGGATCCAATTTTCGGACTTGTTTTCGCAAAAAAAACTGTTAACGTGAACATGGTTCTCTTTGTAAATCGTTTACGATTACTCTTTAACTTGATTAAGGGCCGGTTGTATAAAGTCCGGTTGACTAAAGGTTGAATTTGAACCGGAGGTTAATTGTAAGATTGTGTTGCACGACCTCAGGTTGACTCTACACCGACGGTTCAACCGCCGGTTCGGTCAACCTGTAGTCCAAGTAGCGATTGGCTAGTCAACCGCCAGTTCGAATTTCAATTTATAGGTTATGATTTTTTCC
>NW_022170511.1:26639323-26640002 GCF_008802855.1 Photinus pyralis
GGTAGGACCAATGTACGTAACCAAAAATTTTTGCATAAATTTGACAACAATGAATATTTCAAAGCTCAAGTAATGAATGACATGATGGAAAATGTTTTGGAAAATTATGATTGTACTTCAGAACAAAATAGTAACGATTCAAAGATTAACAATAATGTAGAAACACCACTTATTCAGGTTCCTTAAGAACCAAATACAATGCAAACAATTTTTTCAAATGACTATCAAACAAATCAGCATATTAATATGACACCTAGAAGGTCACATAGAATTAGGAAACAACCTGTTTATTTACAAGATTATGTTAAATAAGAAAATTTCATTTTGTTAAAAGGGGAAAGATGTTATGTATATAGGTTAGGTGCGGCAACCACAGCCACTGTCAAAAAATGTAAGTTGCACAATTTAATGTGTTGTACGGTAGACAAATAAACCACATTGCTTATCATCGTGCTCGACAATTTAATTAATCATCATACAACATTTACGTGTTCGTGTTGGTGTTGTAATCGCAACGGAGATGGTGATGATACTCCCTCGCCTCCCCAAATTGAAAGATCCATGCCTGTTCAGCATACGCTATCCATGCCATGATTGCTATTATTCAATACACCTGAATGTCGGAAATTTATAATCGCTACTCCCCTCCAAAGTCTGGAGATCAATGATCCACCCTCCG
>NW_022170511.1:26640102-26924570 GCF_008802855.1 Photinus pyralis
CCCACACAAGAAGCAGATCGTACGTTGAGGGATAGTCTTTATTGTCAACATTATATGATCGGTTGTTGTAATTTTGGATTTACGAAGGAGTGTTTCGACTTAAAAGGGACGTTAACAATCCTACGAGCTACGTTTTCTTTGAAAATTTAAATAGCTTTTTGCACACGTTCAGAACCGAGTTACGTTTAGTTGAGTTTATTTTGCTTCTCGCGAGTTCCATCGTTTGATTATTGTTTTTGAAGCCACGGCCAGTTATCAAAGATTTATTTGTCCACTTGAGTGAGTTGAGTTTTTTTAGAAGCGTCTTTGTCTACCGAAGAGAAGATGCTGCATTACGATGTCGTAGTGTAAAGTGTCCTTTGTGTTGAGTTGAAAATTGTAATTTTTTTGTACTGTGTTTGGATACCTTTTGATTGTTATATTGAATTCCCGGACAACTAATGTAAGAGTGAAGTCATAATTTTAATCTATTTGTAATTTGTTTTGTGTTTTTTTACCATTTTCCTTTTTGTGTGTTAAGATTAAATTGCACTTTTGTAATTTTCAATAATTTCCGTGTATTTCTTCATCTCATTAATTATTCTTATTATGGATCGGTGTTTCTTTGTGAGACTCAGGTCTAGCCTGGTTAACTAATTCGCACGGATTAAAATCAAGTAACGATTAGTGTCTGTGTTGTGTCTGGTGAAGTTATTGTTAGGGTCCTTAAAAAAAAAAAAAAAAAAAAAATCCACACGTACATTGGACATCTCGGGATAATGTAATTTCGTCACTTACCACATACTATTGAATGGCACAATAAGCCAACGCTATCAGGAAAGAGGAAACAAACCAAAAAAAATCATTAAATAATTCTGTAATTTTATTATGGAGTTTATTGTGTAAGTGGTTCTTTGGCTTGAGTTTGGGTTGAATAGCGAGTGGGTGTGATAACGTGGTGTGTTTTTCTGTGAAGAAGGAGTTTGTGTTTTTTAATTGTTATTATGGTGTTCTCTGTTTTGAGGTCGTATTTGTTGAAGTTGCTTGGGGTTTTGGTGGAGATATTGGTCGTATTTTGTGAGCCCTGTTGGTGCTGTTAAGGTTTTTTGCCGTTTTTCGGTTGTATACGAGTGGGGTTGTTTCTGAGCAAGAAGGAGTATTGTTTTTTTTAACTGTGCTAAGGGCGTGTAACTTTATTGATGGATGTCTTTGTGTGCATGTTGCGTTGTGTGTTATTTATGGTGTTTTTTGTTCTTGAGGTTGTATTTTGTGAGGTTGCTTGGTTATTGATGGAGATATTACAGTATTTGTGAGCTAGTAGTGCCTGTATAGGTTTTTGCGTTGGGTTGAATACGAGTGGGTTGTGATAACGTGGTGTGCTTCGGTGAAGAAGGAGTTTATCGTGTTTTTTAACTGTGCTAGGCGTTACTTTATTGGGGTGGACCTGTCTTTTGGTAGTGCATGTTGCGTTAAGTTTGTTATTTATGGTGTTTTTTGTTCTTGAGGTTGTATTGAGAGGTTGCTGGGTTTTTTGCTGGAGATCATTTTAGTATGTTGTGTTATTTTATTATTATTATTATTATTATTATTTTGATGCTTGGCCAAAAACGGTTATTTTATTATTCAAAATTTTTGCAGTTCAGTGTGGAGTTTAAGGTATTTGGTTTGAGGCAACTATCTGTTCGAAATTAACAGGTTAATGAGAGAGAGAAGTTTTGTGCGTGGTCATAAGATAAGGTAGAGCTAACTAGGTTTTTCTTGTTGTTGTGTTTTGTGTAGGTTCTTTCTGCCTAACGGATCAGTGCACACAGCAATAATGATACGATGATGTATAACTGTATTCCATACATAATAATAATATAATAATTGCCTTTATTTAAAAAAACAAGAAACCTAAACCAACAGATAAAGTTAGTATAAAGGCGAGTTCAGATTGGAGTAAAATAATGCCATCTGTTTTACCCTACACCCTGTATTAGGTTAATTTTAAAGTGGTCTGCAATGTCTGTTAAATTGCGGAATTAAAAAAATCATCTACGACTTGACTGTAGTTTAATTTAGAATCTTCTGTTTTCCTAAGTAGAAAGGACACAGTTCTCTCAGGACGCTGTTTGGAATTTTTATTTAGAGCCCAATTACTTTTTTTTATACATGGTCAAAGGAATCATTTAATAGTTACTTTATGTTTTATAACTATCATGCACATTTTATATCTGTGCTACGGCGGGCGTAAAGTCCACTTTTATGCCCTAGGGCATTCAAGTATCACATAGTAACTCAATTTATGCTTAATGAAAACAAACAATATCTGCCAGGTATTGAATTAGAAACGTCAATTCATTATTGTCAATACTAATAAACAAGTGCTATTTCGTATAGTTTTCTGGAACTTCTTGCCCATTCACGATGAATTGATTATTTAAATTAACGTTTGACGTTTGGATGGTTTCAATCACAATTAACAATTCGACACGCATATCGATAGACTAGTGGAATTATTTTGTAAACGAATTTGGCCTGAAGACTATTTGTAAAACATAAAATTTGTATGTAGACGGGCATAAACTGATGTTATCTTCGGCGACTGAAAAGCTCTCGGCCATAGGCCCTCGACTTTTTAACTATGGTCGCCTCGCGAAATATAACTCACTATTATGCCTTAATAATAAAAATATTTCCGGTTGTAATCAGAATGTAGGTGTATAGGCGTGCCTCTAGCATGATAGCTAACGATCACCAATTTTTTTCATTTTCTTCTTGCCATTCATTCTGAATATGCATCTTAAATAGGACAGAGCTACATTACTGACTAACAGGGAAGGAAGAAACACAGTTTGGTTACAAACTGGCGCACTTTAGGGTTTGTAAAATAATGTTTAAGAAATATGGATTCCGATTTAGTCCCCGATTTCGATTTAGAAAGTTTAAAAAGTCATTAATGCAAACATAAATGACGAGACGTATTTTCCTCCTAATAGGAGGCTAGGCTGGGAAAAATACCGGTAGCCACGGATCCTTCCCATTTCTTTTCAATGAGCGCTATCGTCGAGTCTATTAGTGGGCGTATACAAATACAAACAATTTTTGAATGGGCATTAGTTTTACTTTTATTTCAAGAGTCTAACATTGGAATTTTTTTTAAATGCTTTCGTAATAGCATTGCGCTTGTCTACTTAGAAATTTCAGTGAATACCTTCATAAATACAACATACAGCATGCGTTAACATTAATTTTTTTGAACGTATTAGTTTTTTAGTTTCATACAAGGTGCTCGGTATGATATTTCCGTTACCTGCTTTTATAATAAGAAGTGCCATTGGCGCATGCGCAAAACCAAATTTTTAACTGTTGTTTAGATTTTCTTGTATTTCAAGTGGCTATGTGATTAAATTTCATTTAAACTTTTCAAATGAGTCTATACTCGCCAAAATGGTTCAGCTGTTTAGAAGAGTACGTGTGAGTACAAATAGCATTCCGCATAGGCACTTTTAAGCTCTCCAGATAGTGCTGCATAGAATTCCATTGCGACTTTTCGTCTTTAAGAATCATCATTACTTGCATATTTTTATATGGACCGCGGACATCTAAATTTTACTTTTGGTTATTGGGAAGGTAGGCCTTTTTGCATGCCTACGAATTTAGTATCAACGACATAGAATTTTCTTGTAGATTTGAAATACGATAAAATATACGGGGTGGTCTATTTAAAATAAGAAAGTGCTATCCTATTTCCGTCAACCGAAGTTGACGAATCATGAATATTCTTTCGATAGTCATGAAAAACCATGTTAGCATATGCAATTTTCAGATTTCAGATTAATATTTTTGGTAAGGTTGCGTGAACCGCTGTTTATTCAATGGTAGTAATCTACAAAAGCTCTACACTTCGGTAAAAATAGGTGCAAGTGTAAGCAGGAAGGAAAGGAAAAGACTTGACAGTACAGAAATACTTATAAAAGTTGGTATTTTCATATTCGTTTCCTTCCTTCAAAATCTTGTCTTTTTAATTGAATAACATTACGAAAATTTGACCTGTAAAAATTGCTATATTCAATCGGTGCCGATACCAATATAATAATCATTGTAATTAACCTAGATCTATTGGGCGGTTTTTTAGCGCATTTTTGCAAAAAATTTTTTTTGTAAAAGGTAGCTTTTATTCTCACTTTGGACTGGCTGGTTGGCTTGGCTGCTGGTTCCGGCTGGCTGGCTGGCTGGCTGGCTGGCAGTAATGCGCGCCCGTAGAAACGCTTGTAAAAGACAAGGAGTGTACATGTAACTATCGGGGCCGGTTTTGGGGGTATTAGAAGTTAGGGATGGGCTACCAGATTTGGAGTCGACAGACATCTGGCGCCATCCCCGAGCGTATTATACTACTGGAGATTTTTTCAGTTTTTAGTATCTTCTTTGCTACGTTTCCGATTGTTTTTCAAAATTGGTGTCGTCGGGAAGATCTTGGTCAACGCGCACAATCCTGCCGTCGGGAATTTTGTTTTTTTCCTAGGGGGACATAAACCACCTTTTGCGCTGCGCGCTTCGGGGGTAGACGAACTTTGGGCGCCCAAAAGTTTCTTACAGCGCGAATCGCGGTCTCTTTTCTCGTGTCCACTTAATAGAAGGTCGAGCTATGTGAAGTACCAAAAGTTGAATACGATTTTATGCGGGATTTTAGCGAAATCTACCAAAATGTGAATTACGAATGAACGGGACGTCGGAACTGTGTATCGACAAGCGGGGAATGTGGTAACCCGATCGAAGATCTTATGATGGTGGAGTCGAAACTTCAAATTCCGAATTGTTGCGGGTGATCAGAAGTGGGTGTCGACAGGGAATATGGTAAACCCCAAAGGATTTTTAATGATGGTGGAGTCAAATTCAAACGCGAATTGCGAGTCGCACGGTTAAGTGAGAAAAATGGTACCTGACAAAGTGAACGTGGTTAGCTTTCGGCAAGATTTTATTGATGGTGGGCGTCATATTGGCTAATAAAAGCACTGATCTGCCACACCAAATGCGCCTGAAGTCCTTCGATCCTCAACGAGGGACTTTGATCATTTTTACTGAGATATCACTTATGCATCGAAAGTATCTAAATTTTATTTTTTTGAAAGAAGACCGTTTTTTAACTCAAATCGTGGAGGGATGGTATTTATGGTCGTGAAGTGATTCACTGTCTGGGTTTTTTAGTACTTTAAAAATTTTTGATCGGGAGTTGCCATTTTAAAAAGGCACTGAAATGTATGGGACTTAAATTCTTCCTTTATACGAAACTTCTTCGAAACAAATGAAATTGTATCATGTTGTTATGGGGAGGACATCACCGGAAGGATTATTAACCTCAATACTTTTCTTTGCTTAATTGGCTTAATAATATATTTTATAATTATACCACAATCTGTTTGAAATATGGTACTATTGACTTGAACTATAGTTTGTACACTCTTGATTTAATGGCGATCTTGGTAACCGTATTTATATGATAGGAACATCCTTATTTGAGGTTCTAAGATTAGTCGTTTTACATTAACTAATATGTTTATAATTACTACTTATAATTAGTGTATCTTTCCTTAATCTGTAATATATTATCTAATATGGGTAGGTACATTCACTTTCCCTGGGGGTAAAATTAAAGAGCAAAGTGTAGGTTTTGATCTTTTAATTTTATACAATTAAAAATGTTTTCTTTAAACTATAATCTAGCGCGAGTTGTTTCACTTTGTTGCACTAATGAGTCTATAGCTTTTTTTGGTTCAACGTTTGATTTAATGATGATTGTGGTGCGGGATATAGTGTACTTATATGGAGCGTTGGTTTTGTTTTTTTGTTACAATTTTAAATGGAATGAATGGTATTTGGTTGTTGTTTATAAAACTTAAAATATAGATATTGATGAGTCTTTATAAATCTACATACAAGAATTAATTTTAATATAATGCTTATATAAAATACATAATTAGGTATATTTGGGATTATCGTTGGGAAAATGATTCATCAGCTTTGAATTTTCTATGTTGATTGAGTTTTGTATAAAGGGTTTTCCAAATTATCAATGTTTAAATTCGTTATTATATGAGTTTGATTGGGATTGCACTTGGGTTATAGCTTAGCAAAATTTTGTGATGTTTATGGTGAGATAGAGGCACGAGGTGTCTGTGTATGCTTTCATGAGTGGTTTGTCGGATGTTAATATTGGTATGTGAGGTATGAATTTTGCAATTTGAAATGACTTTAGGATCCTGTGGTTATATTAATTTTATAATTGACGGGTGTTGATGGTGGAACAGGCTAAGTTTAATATTTAGTATTTTTCTGGTATACATATAGCCATGTATTAAGGATGGGATAATTTTTAATGCCAGTATTTTCGATTTGTGTGTTGATAGTTTCGTACTCAATGACTTTGGTAATATGAATTGGATTGTTGGATTAATTCTGTTTCGCATATAGGTATTGAATCAGGTAATATAACGGGTTATTGTTATAAAGAATTGTGGTATAATTCCTCCTAGTGTCTAGACAAGAATTTAAATTTTCTAGGGGTGAGTAAAGGTTACGTTTTGTCTGGCGATAGCTAAATATTGAAAGGAGGGTAGGATAAATTGGTAATTTTGTGTGTTACGACTTTAGAATAGGTAAGGGATTTAAATTATATAAATAGTATTTTTCTGTGTTAATTAGTGAAATGGTGATTAAAAAATCAATTCGATTTGTGTAAGACAGTTTTAAATGTTAGTGATTTTCTAAAAACTTATGAGCTTCCTTCATTATTAAGAGAAATGGTTAGATTAAAGAATCTTGGTATTAGACGGTTGATGAATTCGTTAATAGTTGATTTGGAGAGCTTACAAAGGGTGTAGAATTTGACCTGGCAAATAGAACTGTGTTAGGTTATAAATGTTAAGCTGATTTTGAACCTCGTTGATGAAGTAATGATAGTATTGTCAAAATTTCGTTATTTCTAATTTGATAGCTGGGTATTTTGGCTGTCTAAACTTGTTGAAAGTAATTTTTCATAGTTGTCATTTAGTATATTCAGATTATTATTGAAGGTTTGATATGTTTTATTAAAAGTTTCGATGGTACTACGTGTTATTTGAATTTGTTCTTTACTCAAATGCAATAGATCTGCATTATTATGCTCTATTTTATTAATGGCTTCATGGAAGTATTTAGAATCGTCTTCGTCCAATGTTCCAAAAACGGTTTTGAACACATTTCCAATTGCATTAAACCATGCTCTTTTTGTTCGTTTATTATTTATGATTGTTATAAGATCGTTTTCTGTGTCTTTAAGCATAGGTATTAATTGATCCAGTAATTGGAGAGGGACTTGGCAATATTCGCTAGTTTGATTAAAATGTCTTTTACATAACCCCTTCATTTGTTTGTATGATTCACCTATATCTCTCATTTGTTGATTAACGGGTTCTAAGTTGAGGTATGTGATTAAATTCCAATGAGATTCAATAAAATGGATTGTTTTTTGGTGTTCATAGTAGATTCCTGAGAATTCTTTTATGGGTGTGTTAACATACTGGCCTGACGTAATCGTGAACATGGAGGTTATCCAAAAACTGAAACAATGACATTTCAATAGCTTAAAATTGAAAAAATGTATGTTTATGGGGAATTCGCGAGTTTTAATTTATTGTTGTGTACTTTTGTCCTTTTATTTTTTACTAAAAGTGTGCAGTTAACTGGTGGGTTGACTTCCACAATTTCGTAAGGTCCTGAGTAATTTGGAATGAGTTTTTGCGCTCTACCAGGTTTTGATTGTTCGTTTAATAAAAATACTTTATCGCCAATGTCGAATTTTTGTGTGGAAGAATTTTGGTCGTAATATTTCTTATTCTGCTCTTTAGAGCCTAAAATATGTTTTCGCGCAATTGCTTGGGATTCTTGTAATTTTAATGTTAGATTATCAATGTAGTCGTCATAGGTATACTTAAATTGCGGATTTTTTGTGATACTGGTAGGTAAATTTGCCTTGATGCCAAATAGTAATTCAAAAGGTGTGAATTTAGTGGTAGTATGCACTGTTGTGTTGTAAGAAAACATTGCAAAATCTATCCAGTTGTCCCAATCGGTTTGTTTTTCTTGGATATAGTGTTTTAAGTATTCTGCTAAAGTGTGATGTGATCGTTCAAGCGCTCCATTACTCTCGGGATGGTAACTTGAACAGTTTATTTGTTTAATTTTAAAAAGTTTGGCAACTTGCTTGAGTAAATTTGAAGTGAATTCCTTTCCTTGATCTGTGACGATTGTTTCGGGTATACCGTATTTACAAATGAATTCGTGTACTAATTTAGTGGCTACTGTGTGAGCTTCATGATTTGGAATTGCGTATGCTTGAGAATATTTGGTTAAATCGTCTTGTAAAGTTAAAATGTATCTATTATCATTTTCAGTTAGGGGTAATGGACCTACAATATCTAGGAATATTCGTTCAAAAGATGCAGTGCTTGTTGTAGTTATAACCATAGGTTCTTTATTCTTTTTCCGTACTAATTTGTTTTTTTGACAAGATTCGCAGTTTTTGATGAAATTTTTAATATCTCTCTTCATACCAATCCATTTAAAAAGTTGTTTGATGCGGCTATAAGTACGATGGAAACCAGAGTGACCTCCGATTGGTTTTGAGTGATACTGTGTTAAGATTTCGCGAATTATATCGGGGTTTTCGGGAGTAGTTAAATCATTTAAGTATATGTTTATTTTGAGATTTGTATTTTTAAAAATAAAGCGCATCATTGTTCTAACTTTGTTCCAATGCAAATGTTCAAAAGGAGAAGATAATTTGGACATACTAATTGAGGATATGTTGTCTTTTAGCAATTGATTTTTGAGTTGGATTAAATAGTTGTACATTTCTTCATAAGTTATAGAATTAAAATAATATTCTTTAGTAATAATGTAGTATAAGTTTTGATTTTTTTCTGGGATTTTGATTATAGTTACATCCCTTGAATCTTCTAGGTTCTTTTCAATTTGGTTTTTATGTGAAGGAAATTTATTAGTGATATCTTTTTGAAGAGGTTCTGTGAATTCTAAATCTTTCGAGATGAGTAATGCGATATTGTCCCGACAGTTGATTAGATTAGAATGAATTTCTTTTACGTTATCATTACAAATTACAGTTGATTTTAATTTATTTAAAAATTCTGTATAAGAAGAATCGTTAATATTTGTTTGTACCGGATTAATGGTGGCTGTATGTTGTACTGGGGGGGGATTTCTACTTAGCGCGTCTGCGTTTTTGTTCAGTTCTCCTGGCTTATAATTTATTTCATAATCGTATTCTTCTAGCAATAAACGCCAGCGAATTAATCGTGATCCTGGATCTTTAACGTTAAATAGCCATGTTAACGGACGATGATCTGTGATAATTTTAAATTTTTGGCCATATAGGTAGGGTCGGAAGTGTTTAATACTCCAGACGATCGCAAGTAATTCTTTTTCAATCGTAGAATAATTACCTTCTGCATGGTTCAAAGTACGACTTGCATAGGCAATCGGTAGGTCATTTGGGATTTGGCCCTGTGAAAGTACCGCACCGATTGCGTAATTGCTTGCGTCGGTTGTTAGGCAAAATGGTTTTGAGAAATCTGGGTATTGTAAAATAGGTTCACTACTAAGGATTAATTTCAGTTTTTCAAAAGCCTCTTGTTGTTCACTAGTCCAAATAAATTTTACGTTCTTTTTTAATAATCTTGTAAAGGGTTGAGTTAATTCTGAAAATTTGGGAATAAATCTACGGTAATATCCTGCTAAACCTAAAAATGCTTTAATGTCTTTGTGTGTTTTTAAAATTGGATAATTCATTACTGCTTTGACTTTGTTCGGATCGGGTTTAACTCCTTCATCAGTTATTATATGACCTAGGTAACTTACTTCTTTTCTTAAAAATTCGCATTTATCTGGCTCTATTTTTAAATTGTGATCTGCTAATCTCTGAAATACTTCTTTTAATCTTATATTATGGTTTTCTAATGTGTCTCCATGTACGACAATGTCGTCTAGATATACAAAGCATTTTTGATTATTTAATCCTATTAAAACGTTATTTATCAATCGTTGAAAAGTTGCTGGGGCTGTCTTTAAACCAAAAGGCATTCTGTTAAACTGATAATGACCTGTAGGTGTAGAGAAAGCGGTTTTTGGAGCATCATTTTTATCCATTTTAATTTGGTGAAATCCCGACTTTAGGTCAATGACTGAATAATATTTTGAGTGTCCGAGTTGGTCTAAAATATCAGAGATGTTGGGTAATGGGAATGAATCACCGATAGTTATATCATTAAGTTTACGATAATCGACGACTATTCGCCACTTTTTAGTTCCCGAAGCATCCGACTTTTTCGGTACAACCCAAATGGGGGAATTCCATGGGGAGTATGACGGTTCAATGACATTGTCCTCTAACATTTTATTGACTTGTTTATTTACTTCTTCTTTGTGAATTGCTGGGAATCGGTAAGTCTTAGTGTTGACGGGAGTTTGTGAGGAAGTTGGAATAGAATGTTTAATTGAGTCAGTATAGGTTAATTTGTCTCCATCTACGTGAAAAATATGATTGAATTCCTTGCAAATTTTAAATAAAGAATCTTTTTCCTCAGAATTTAAATGATCGGTTCTTAACAGATTATTGATGATAGCTAATCGACTTGAATTATGATTACCAGTACTCGTGACATTATAAATAGTGATTTCTGCAGGTTTTTCTAATGGTTCTAAAAAAACACTAATAGAGTAAATATTGATTACTTTGTCTGTTGTATTGAGGATTGTAGTAATAAAATTATTTTCATTATCAACTTTGACTATGCTTGGACATAGGTGAACGCCATTGAGAATTTTCATTTCTGGACAAATTGCTTCTTGATTCTTAAAATTATTGCTTGCTTTAATATGAACTAAGGTCTCTTGTCTTGGGTTTAATTGAATTTGTACAAAATTTTGAACAGGAACTTCTTTTTCTTTATTCTCACAAATGATATCGAAGAGATTAATATTTGACCTCATATTTGACATATTAGAGTTTGGATTGGAGTAAGGATGAGAAGGTACAAGATCCCGGCTATTTGTTGTTTTCGGTTTATGACAAGATTTGATATCCGAGGTATATGGTTCTTCATTTGAAAAATTTGATAGAGCGTTTTTCGATTCGTTAAGATTATTAATCCTTTGATAATGATTATTTGATTTGGAATTTAAATTACCGTTATTATTATTAGTATTATTATTGATATAAAAAATACTTTTATGTTGGTTATTTATACTCAATGTATTATTTTGAAAGTTTAAATTACATTTCGTAGAGATTAGAAAATCGTTGCCTAATATACCGTCGAACTGAATTGGAAAGTTATCTGGAACTGCATAGAAAATATGATTGATTTTGTGGTTGCCAATACAAATATCGAGAGAGGTATAAAATAATGTTTCGATTCTTTTAGTTACATGAAGGTCTATGCCCTTTAAAATGACTGGATCATCCGTGTGGCATAAGATATTACCTTTGAGTAAAGAATGTTTGATTAAAGAGATATCAGCTCCAGTGTCAATTAAGAATGTTGCGGTGTGAGGTTTTAATTGAGGGATATTTAAAGGTATGTAAGTAGATACGGCTGTGTTTATATTTGGGACGTTGCGTTGGCAGACCCCGATGTTGCCGTTGACGTCGAGGCGCCTTGTAAGTTTAAAGTACTCCTAGTAGTAGGATTATTGTTTCCATTATTCTTGTAAGCTCTTTTACGGCATTCATTAATTAAATGACCCATCTTCTTACAGTAATTGCAAAATTTACTATTTAACTGAGAATTAATTGAATTAAATTGGGTCGGTCTAGGTGGACACAGAGTTTGATTAAAGTTTGGTCGAAAATTATTAAAGTTTGATCTTGACTGAAATTTGTTTTGATTAGGATGATTTTGTCTGAAATGATTTTGATGGTTGGGAGAGTTCATGTGTGAGTGACTATAGTTAGGTGGATATTGATGAATAGCGTTAAAATTCTTGTGGGAAGAGTAGTCTCGACGTACCGAGTTCTGTTGCCCATTATAATTGTTTTGTAATTGATAATTTGAGTTTCTTAGATTGTTATTTTGAAATTTGGCTGATAAATTATTTGTATATTTTGAATTTAATTCCCGTTCTTCATTTAAGGCACAAGCTATTGCGTCTTCTAAATTCTTGTGGTTTTGTGCTTTTACTAAGATTGAAAGATCTCTCTTCAAACCGTTTAAAAAGACGCTTAATGCTTGGTTCTTATAAATTTCCTCATAAACTGTTTTTGAATCTTTAGTTTTATCGACAGTGTTTAATAATTTTACATAAATTGACTCTATTCTTTGGGAATATCTTAAAACATCTTCGTAATTATTTTGTTTGCAATTATTTAACTCTATTAACCAATCAGCTTGAGTTCTTTTGTCTGTAAATAAGTTAAGCAAATGTTTTTTAAGGGCATCCCAATCGTTTATTTCGCGATTTCTAGTTAGATCGTTCGCGATACCATCTAATTTACCTATAACTAATTCTAATAAAAGTTGTTTGTCTTCAGCGGTTTTTAAAAGCTTAAAGGCACGATCTCCTTTATCGATAAATTCGTGAGTTTTGGATTTGTCTCCGTTGAATGTAGGTACAATTTTTGATATTTGGGAAACGGATATGTTAGTTGTCTGCTCATTTGTCATGATTGATGGGGGTTGGTGTTGAGTTTCTTCGTATTTGGTATGTCTTGTGTTTACAGGCATTAAATTAAAACTGACTTACACTGAAGTGGTGAGGTATCCCATGGGGGTTCCTGCTGTTCCAACGTTGAAGGAATCGAGATGGTTGTCGAGTTTCCAATAGGACCAATAAGTTTAGCACGTGTAGGTGACGTCAAAATTGGTGGAGTCGTAGACCAAATCTTCTCGATACCGATTTAGGAATTGCACAAGTGGTAATGCGAAAATCCCTGTACTTCTGACACCAGTGTTATGGAATCAACGGAAGGATTAATTAACCTCAATCACTTTTCTTGCTTATTGGCAATTAATAATATATTTTATAATTATACACAATCTGTTTGACAATATAGGTACTATTGACTTGACTATAGTTTGTACACTCTCTGATTTATGGCGATCTTGGTAACGTATTTATATGATAGGAACATCCTTATTTGAAGGTTCTAAGATTATCGTTTTACATTAACTAAATATGTTTATAATTACCTACTTATAATTAGTGTATCTTTCCTTAATCTGTAATATATTATCTAATATGGGTAGGTACATTACAATGTGTTGTGTTGTCTATCATAAATTGTGAGAAAAACCAACAATACGCATCATCTCTCAGATTTCTGCCTCAGACTATGCCAATTTGCATTATCATTAAATTTACTTATAGATTAGTTTCGTTAATGAACGGCATATTTCGTTCATTCCCTTCCAGCAATACTGTTAGTTTTTAAATGCCCGGATAATGAGAAATGAGTAACTTTACATATTATTAAATATTGATCAAACGTGTTAGTGAATTATTTATAACGTACCTACTCGGGAACAAAATTTCATTGAGACCATTTCGTAAAAGAAAGGTGTAAATTTAAGTATTTGTATAGTAATACTTTTATAGCTTGTAAACACTATTAACAAGAGAAATAGGTAAAGCGAAAATTCTTGTAGTCAGTTTGTAACCTTGTACAAAAACCACAGTTTATATTGTTCGAAAGTCAACAAAGCACCTGGGTTTTGTGAAATCCTTCCTGGGGTGGCCGGACACAATACCTAAGTCAAAACTAAACAAACAAATATTGCTTGTGTACATATATTTCCATTAGTTCATTTTAAATGTATACGTATACATACAAAAGTTATAAAGGAGGCCGCCTCTATTTTTATTTAACTTCGTTTGAAACGTCAAAATAAAGGTAAGTTTTCGAGTTGGTGTAAGATAAATGTGAGCGCGGTAAATAGCGCCTCCAGTTGAATGGAGCTAATTTTACCATACAACTTTCAACGGATATTATAATTTAGAAGAAATTTCCTTATTTTCTAAACGTTACTACGTTCTTCAGATATAATGGACTCGTAAAAACGTTCACGTAGTGCGTAAGTACATCAAATAACACCTTGCAATCCCGGGAACCACAACTTACAGAACTCATATTTCCTTCCATTTACCTAAGCTTTTAAAATATGTTCCTTGTTAGGCAATAAACATAACATATTATTAAACTACCATCAATTTAGAAATCGATTTATAACCATGTTATCGTCATCAACTGCATACAAAGCTAAAGTTGTATACCTTCATTTACATATAACAACAGTTCATTGTATGTAAGTATCTACATTACGAGACGATTATATCGTGTTACGAAAAGAATATTTGCTATTGTTGATATGATATATAATGGCCAATTTCTGAATATATAAACCAACCAATATACCGTTATTGTCAAATTGCCTTTATCTTTCGGTTTCAAGACAAAGATCATCGATTCGACACTGTCAAGATTTTTATCTGCAGCCGTGAACAAATTTGATCAATCAAATTTTATGTAATTATATCGTAATTTGAGATATAGATTAGGTACTAAACTATATTTTATGGCAGTGATTCCAAGGCGCCGTTATTAAGGAAGGGAGTTTCTTGATTTCTAAGCGAAATTGGCTTACATACGAGAGCTATCCAGAAAGTCAACAGACGTTTTGAAATAAAAAATTTACAGACATCGAAAACATTGGAAATGATAATCGTATCACGTCATATGTAAAACACAAATAAGCCTAAGGGTACGTGCACTACGGCGCTGTGATACTAGATGATAGCTGAGATCATAGCTGTGCTTTATAAGCGCTTGTAGAATGAATACGGTATAATCAAATGAGCCCGTGCACAGTGAAGGTGTGAGTTAATCGAGTATCCGCACTGTTATACTCGCTTGTATTTTAATGAATGGATCGTACCATTCTTCTGCGCGCTGAAATCGCGTAAATACGTGTCAAGTGCTCATAACCTTTTTTCAAAATATAATCAAACGTCTCCGGCCCCATTCGTAAATATTCAAAAAAACGGTCAGGATATTGGCGCAACTCTGCATATAGGTGGTGATATTCACCTAATGTAGAACGCTTTGCATTTATTGGATGTACATGATATTCTCTAGAAATAACCTTATGTCTCCGTAAAATGTACCATTTTGAGGCCACCGAACAGAAATAATCGTCTTCTTTATATGACATTTTGCAACCGACTGATGAGTATTTCAGCCTTGTTGTGCACACCCCACCAGCGCTTATACTCGACGCTTTCATCTATCATCTATGCTACAATCTCGTATCACAGCTCCGTAGTGAACGTAGGGTAAGATTATGTTGGCGCTGCGAGCTGCGAGCAGAGCAGCGATGAAAGCGGAGCGACGCGACGTTTTGCAAAATGTTCTAGTAAATGGACGGCGGACGCGCTTATGTTCAAACGGCACAAACCTTAGACCATATAGTACATGGACTGCTATTCGCCCTATGCTTTCAATACAAAATGGATGGTCACGGATAGAGGGCACTGTAGTCGTGGGTATGTGAATCTCAGGGTAAACTAAAGTCGTGTAAACACCACTAGGATCGCTTAAAGAGCAGCTTTATAGTACCCGCGTAGTACGGGAAGCTTTAAATGCTCTTCATTATTTGCTATACGTCCACAAATAAGAATAAGTTTGCTTTTTTTGGGATATCTAGGCGATTAATTAATTGACGTTTGTTAATTTATAGGTTGACAGTCTGAAATCGTGTCTCATCGGACAACTTCGGACAGACTCGTTTACCCTGAAACTCACATACCCAGGCGATGTCCTTGACCATATTTTAGTTACAATTAGCAGTCCATGTACTATATGGTCTAAGGCACAAACCCATATGAGCGAGAAGAGCGAGGAAGGTGATTCATTTGCTAGTATGGTTGTTTTTAGGATGGATATTATATTTTGCAAAACGTCGCTCCGCTTTCATCGTTGCTTTGCTCGCAGCTCGCAGCGCTAAATCAAAACCGTTATTTATGCACTTAGATGGTTGGGAAAAAGACCAAGAGCATTATCTCTATGACCAAAACATGAATTTGGTCTATTTTTGGCGACTACGTGAATTTTGATCAAAACATGTCAAAATCGTTATTTATGCACCAAGATCGTTGGGAAAAAGGCTCAAGACGTCGTTAAAAGTTATTGTAATACTGAGTATCCTTCGATCGGTTTATTTAACTTCACTTCTTTGCCCCAACGGTTTTGAAACAAATTCTTATTGCTGTTTCTCCCCTACAAGCTGACACGATTAGATTTGAAGTCCGCATGATCTCGGATTATAATTTTGCCACTATTTTCCTTATTCTTTTAGTTAGCGGAATACAAAATGTTTGTCATCATACACCTCAAGAGCTGGAATATACACTGCGGACGTAAATGTCCCCCACTATTTTTATGTAACAAAATGTTATTAATAAACGTCTACCACTAATCATATTGACAGACGTTTGCCAATCAAACTTGTTTTATCAATTTTTGGAGAATTACATAATGCCAAGCGAACAGACAACAAAAATTGTCTGTCAGTGTTAGCGCCCTATTCTCTCTAATATCATTTCAAAATTGATGATACACGTTTATTAATAATAATAAACTTTTGTTTGTTGTATTGTCAACATTTGAAAAATTACATAAAAATAGATTGAACCGATCAACAGACGCATGATATACGTTTATGCGCTAGCTCGTATGTAAGGAGAAAATTGCGGTGGCAAACGTTTACTAATAATCGCCCAAAATCTGTCGTTATCTCTGGGTCTAATATCAATTAGATATCGGGAGGGGATGGGGGGTAAGATAAGTTGTAACTTCAAGGTGACTACTGTTGCCATTTTGACTTTATTTAATAGAGATACCTCATTTCGAAAGTCAGGGCCGGTTTTAGGCGTGGGCCGAGTGGGCGAAAGTCATAAGCGGCCGTCCGCAAGGGCGGCCCGCCGAGCGATGGCACGCTACTGGTTTCCAACGTACACAGAAACGCAGCGACACCTGCCGACAAATTTATTACTTTGAATCAAGAAGCTGTAAAGTTAACTGAAAAACTTGGCACCGATGCAGAATTTCCCAAACAGATTGAGGTGCACCAGAGACGAAGAAAAAAACAGCGTGATTATGTACCGGAAGATGAAAATCAATTCTGGATATGGCAATAAAATCGGTAAAAGAACGCTTCCATCAGCTAACCGAATGTAATTATGTTTTTGGATTCGTTTTCAATCTGGATAGCTATGAGGGCGATGCTTTGCGAGAACAGTGTATGGTGTTGGGATTAGCACTGTCAGATGGTGATGACAAAGGCATCAACTGTTTAGATTTATATGACCAGATCAGGTCTATTAAGGTCCCAACTGCAGAACGAGATCCATTGTTACTCAAAATTTAGTTTCAGCGTGTCCTAATTTGTACATAGCCACTTCCGGTTACTGTCGCCTCAGGTGAAAAGAGTTCTTCCTCAGTGAGCAATTATTTCCATAGAACAGAAAATGGCACAAAAGCTTGACATTGAAGAATTTGTAAAATTAAATGCGAAGAAAATAATGAAAAATATTACAAAACGAAATATAACAAAAAATTGTATAGGATACCTTTTTTTAGGGGGGGGGGGGGGGGGAGAGGAGCGGTCGATTTATGCTTGTCCACAGCGCAAAAAGGTCTCGAACCGACCCTGTCGAAAGTCTTTTTATCCCTAGTTTCAAGTCTCCGTTCCACGTAAAAATTATCCTTTTTAAAAAGATCACAACATACCTAAACTAATTCTAACTATTTCGCGCACATTCGACATGTTAGAAGTTTAGATTTTTAGTAGCACCTTCCTAATTTATATCCACAGTATATATTGTTTTGTTGGGATTATTTATTTTTTATTATCTATTTTAAAATTACCCTGCACTTAAACAGTATGTCAATTGTCAAATACGTCCTAATCTCAGAAATAGGATACTTGAAATAATTGAAATTTCGCAACCATTAATAGAAATAGTGCATAAACCAATAAAGTTTATGTACATATTGCACACTAGCAGGAAAAACGTAAAATTGACATTAATTCTAATTTTACAGCAGACATGTTTTGATTATATAATAGGTGATTAACAACAAAATATCCACAACGAATAGGCAATAAAACTGTTAACTTACTGTTGCAGATGTTATTAGTTTTGATGGGTTTTCTTTCAAAATAGTATAATCGAGATCATTAAGAGGCGATGAAAGTAATGAATTGGCATATTACATTTTAAGTGTAACGCTAGGTACTTATTTGTTATAGTGTTATTACGGCCGTCATTTGGTATGAAAATTGTCATTTAAAGTTTCCTTTCAGTAATGACACGATTCGAAAGAAGACATTAGCACACCATGTAATGTTATGAGCTATAACATTATAGTATCATATCTCCGACTTTGTTTTCATTTCACAATAACAATACTAAAAGCTTTTTTGCACAATTTCTAAGAATTAAAAAAAAATTGCTATTGTTTGCAATGTGTCCGTCTGTCACTCCGCAGCCTATACCTTCAAGGTGTGCCATACGGTCATCAAATTTCGTTGGAGGAAGGAAAATGCAATATTTCGGGGAAACAGCTTATATTAGTAAACGGTTGAGTTACAAGGTAGCAGTCGCAGCATGCTATATTTATCTGTTTTCTTTCTTGGTAAATGATTAATGGGGAGGGGGCTCTTGACACTATGTAGCTATGTAGGTAATGCACGAAGAATCAAGCCCTTAGAGAAATTCTCCGAAATATTGCATTTTCCCTTTGTAGGTATAGGTACCTTCCTCCAACATTCCAACGTTTTCGAGATATTCGCAACTAAGTTTTTACATCGCCGGTAGTCTCTTCTAGACGTTCTTTCTGCCCTGTGAGAGTACAGTCTTCCGACCTGTCATTAGTGAAAGATAAAACCAGTTATGTAAAAGCTATGCTGATTTTTACGATGTGCGATATGTTTACCTTTACTAGAAGCATCTGTGTTTCAACAAAATCTCTATATATAAAAATGAACCCCCGTTTCTTCTGGTCACGCAATAACTTTAGAACGACTTTACGGATTTCATTCATCTTTTTTTTTAAGTTTTCTAATACTGTGTAGAAGGTTCTTACGGCAAGAAAAACTAAGAAAATCGCTCAGAAAATTGGAAAATTGGAGAAAACTTAACGACTATTTAAACATCGCGCGTTTGACAGTGCGGCAGCAAATGGTTTAACAGCTACGTCGATCGGCATATATCCGTCAAAAAATTAATTTGTGTGCTGTCAATTCGATCGGAAAGTTTATCTAGATTTCAGTGAGTTTTTTGAGAAATGTCGATGTTATTTCACCGCAATCACGCCTTTTATATTAAAAGTTTGATATACCTAATATCCATTTTTGGTAAGTGTTGATTTTAAACACGTGGTATAGTTATACAGAAACACTAGGGAGTTAATTTCTATTTTCAGTTGAATTTTAGTTTTTTCAAGATGCTACTAATTAGACGTACCAACATGGTACCAACTTAGGTCGCAGAATTCGTAATGCTACAATTCAAACATACCGGGTGGTGCACGGTAAGTAGGAACATAGGGATTTAACATGGGAAATTAGTTTTATGCAATATCCTGCTCTCCTGTACATTTTACAGAAAAAACTGTGAGTATAAAGTTGTTCAGAATTAAAAGGTGCATACAAAACGGTTTTTACATGTTTTATATTAAGCTTTTGGTAAATTTAAAAATACATTTCAACATTTCTGTTATTAGTAGCAATAGCCATGACTTTTGTTGTTTTAGAAATTGCTATACTAATAACAGAAATGTTGAATAGTTATTTACATTACTAGTGCGGGAACAGTTATTTTGCAGATGAGCGCGAAGTTTGGCGGCGCGAGTGCGCAACGCGCACGAGCGACGCATCTCGCGCGAATCAAGCAAATACTGTTCACGCACGTAAAATGTATTCTATTTTTTGCACGGATTAGTTAAATCGAATTTATATAAATTCAAATCCTTTTCGCGAGATTTTTGCGACATTATAATTCTTTTGAAAAAATCAAGTCCTCAATGCCGATAAAGTAGAAATTTAGAAATTTAAAATGTCAATTTATTGTTCAAAACTTCTAGTTTAAGCTTATTTTTGCGCGTGTACTTTAGGGAATGATGTAAAATGTATTTATATTTTCTTTTTTACTCTTCCATCATACTACTTATTAGTTTATGATCCGCACTAAATAGATAATTTCGTTGAATTTTTAGGCACTAGTGCGCGAAAGTAGATAGTCAATTGTAAAATTGACGTTCCCGACTTTCGTGTTTTATTGGGAAAACGCGATTTAGAACGAAGGAGTGCAAAAATTTATTTATGTTCCTATTTACCGTGCACCACCCGGTGTATACGAGTACCTAAGTCAAACTGACGAGCAAAGCGAAGTTAACGGAATCGATATGAACAACGCAGAAATGTCCCCTTTAATCTCTATCGAGCTGCATTTAATTACAACGTAACAATCGATTACAGTTTCAAGTAAATCGTTGCTATTAGACCAATGAACTTTGTGTGTCCACATTGCAAGGCTTTTATGTTTAAAACTGAAGCCCCAGAATTATGTTGCGCCAGAGGCCAATCGAAATTGACGCCATTGGTACCGCCACCAGAGCCACTACATTCCATGGTTTCCGGAAATGGGCCAGATTCTATACTTTTTTTTTTGCATGTAGCAAAGAAACAACTATAAATTGTGCACAGCTCTTGTGCAGATAAAGCGCTTTTTGTTTAACCGATATAGCTTTTGTTTTGACATCACCAATAGATATTTTCTTGCAGACGTCTTAATCCTTTGTGAGTACCCTCTTCCGACAATCCGTTCTTGAGGTATAAGGGAATATACCCGATCACGATAAGAGGTCGAGGAGGAGAGCTATGGTTGGTAGAAATTAATTCCTTTCGTTGAGACATGTCATTAGAGTACCATGAAGGATAAAACTAGTTCCACTCCCCCCCCTCCACCCCTCTTCACCCCGTACTTTGAAAAGAGGACAGAAAGAAGAGCAGTAGTTGGTAGAAAACGGTTCCTTTCGTTGAGACCTTTAATTAGAATACAATGAGAGATTACATTAATTTTTAACCTCCCCCCCAAACCCCCCACCCCCACCCCCACAGGCCCCGTCGCTCACTGATCTCGAAAATGAGTCGCACGGGAAAGTTATAATTTGTGCAAACCAATTTATTTCGATGAGTAAAATATGTGCCCCCCCCCCCCCCCCCCCAATTTCCTAGAATTGTTTGCAGTAGGTAGCCTAGGTGGGCCCCCAACGAATTATTTCCTGAGATGCTGTTTTTGAAAGTGAAGGTGCATAACTTTTACATACGACAACCTATTGGTCTCAAATTTTGCATACGCATGCCTTTAGTCTCTCCACGAAAGGAACCGTTTTCTACTAACTACTGCAATTCTTTCTGCACTCTTATCAAAGTACGTGGTGGGGGGGAGGGAGGGGAGTGGAACTAGTTTTATCCTTCATCCTACTCTAATGAAAGGTCTCAACGAAAGGAATTAATTTCTACCAACCATAGCCCTCCTCCTCGACCTCTTAGCGTGGTCGGGTATATTCCCTTATACCTCAAGAACGGATTGTCGGAAGAGGGTATTCACAAAGGGCGATTGAGACTCTGCAAGAAACATATCCATTGGTGATGTCAAAACAAAAGCTATTCGGTTAAAAAAAAGCGCGACAAGAGTTGTGCACAATTTATACTTGTTTTATGTACGAACGTGAAAAAAGATTTGTATGCAATTCGTGAGTAAAGTATATTTTTCCACTCGACTCATTTGCGCATTCGCCTTCGGCTCGTGCGGCAAATCTTCCTTCTCGTGAAAAAAAGATATAATACTTTACTCGCTTGTTGCATAAATAACTATTTAACGACTGTTTTTTGTATGTCACACGGCGCGTGGCACGGCGTATGGTGCTTTTCAAAAACTCTATTTAATTTCGGTGATTTGATACGTTGCAAAAGCAGTAATGGGGGAATAAATTTAATGACGTATACAAATCCATATCGTCTACATGTTTAAAGTATGGGTACGTACCAGTTTACTGCGAGATAACAAATAAGTAGGAAGTATTAAATTTTGCCACAAATTTTTGCACTAATGAATGCAACAATCAATTAATGTGTAATACAATGTGTGGTTTACTCAGGGTTATAAAATTAGCATAACTTGCGAACAGCAATCACAATCACTTATACGACTTATTTAATCGCGTTTGTTCATGTAATGTATGTCAGTAAAATATAAAATGGCTCATTGAGCTTGAATGTATTAGGTTCCGTATTTGATATGGAAGGCAGGATACCTACGCTTTAAAAAAAGGTTGTGTTCAGGTGTAAGGAATGATTCAATCGTGAAGAACGGTTGAGATATTTTCCTGCAGCGAAAATAATTGATTCGTGTTACTGTCAGGGAAGCAAAACGAAAATTGCATTTAGAAAATATGTAGAACCATTGAATAAAAATAGTGTTTTTATTCAATGGTAGAACTGAAGAAATGTCCAAAGTAGCGTAAAGTTATTGTTTGGAAACGTTGCCCGAACTACCTATTCAGGCCAAAATTGACTTTCGGATTATACCGTGTCGGCACTTGAGATTCCTTTACAACGACTTTCGGCTTAGACGATGTTCTACATTAGTAAACCTAAACAAGATTACTTACTTCTTAGATTAACCGTTGTAGGTGAACACAAACAATATTAGACATTCATAAGATTCTTGACAGGATGTTTTTAAAAGGATGAAAAAAGATAAGATTATTTCTGGGGAAGTGGACAAGCACAACAGCTGAAAAAATTGGCAAACGTTTTGAAAAGAGGATTTAGCACTATTGTCAAAGGTCTTAACTAAACTGCATTATTTAGGAAATACTTCTCAGTGGTTTATTATAATTTATATCTATTGAGAAAACTGGCCAATTATTTTTGTAACCTACTTGCCATTCTTTCATGTGCGTTTTGATTTTGTTTACCGCCATAAATCATTAGGTAAAGGGATTTTGGTCTACAAATGTATGCACATAAACGTCACAAAGGAACATAAAACTCGAATAAATAAGCGACAAGTATCTTCGGTCTTTCATGAAAGCAATAAACTACTATAAGTTTCGCATTTTAAATTGAAAAAATGCAAAACACATTTAATTTACTTGTACTTATTTGGCTAGGAGCTTCAGATGTTAATGAGCGCAACCATTTATTACACTCTTCTACACTCCTACGCACAAACGCATCCCATCTTCTGCTGTTTGTCTAAGCTAAACAGTACTTCAAATGAGGTGTTAGGTGTTACCGCACCGATACCTCTTTACACAATATTAGCCTTGTGATATGCCATTAATGTCAAATCTAAGCGATGTGCATGTTATCTGAGCGTTAACGTTATTTCATAAAATAGAGACGTTAAACTAAACGCAAATCACGCGTAAAAAGTTTTAACCCTCTTCTAAAATTCAAAATAAAGCGGTGTGATCGATAGAACACCACATTCTATTTTTTTGCCCAATACTGCTGAGAGTCGACTGTGTAGGTACTCAACCTTTGGAAGCTCATACGTCCAAAACGTTTGCTTTGAGTCATATTCGTCATTATCCACAATGTAATTTACAGAGCATAGCTGCAAAATAATCCAACAATAGTCATTTCTCAATCAATCCCGTGTAATAAGTTTGGTGTCGTTGGGTTTCCATAACTTGACGGAGCAGCAAGAAATCAGCGCGCTAATTCGAACAAACAGAAGTAGTAGATCAAAAGGTGCCTACGATATCCTTGTGACGAAAAAAACATGGATTTATGTCTTTGAACCGAAAACAAAACGCCAATGGACTCATGGTTCTTTCCAACTGTGAAAGTTAAACGTTCTCGCAGTGTTGCAAAGAAACACGTTCTTTCGGTAAGTGACCCAATTATACGATCACAGTTCCTCTAGATAGAGGATAAAAAAACAGTTAGTGCTCATTTGAAACACTTTGGGGTGGTTGGTTGGGGATTATCAATAAATACTCACTCAAAAATTCCTTATAAATTTCTTTTTCGGGACCCGAGTTCTCCGATTCACCATTCAATAATCAATACTTACCTATTTTTCCTTAGCTCGAGAGGTGCCTGAACCTTTCTATCGCAACGATAAGCAATCAGTGGCGGATTCAGGAAAACTTAGAATAAGACAAAAATATTATCATGGGAAGTAGGTAGGAAAGAAAACACAACCAATGCAAACTTAAATATATTTTTATTGAAAATACGAGAATGCAAGTAAATTAAACTATAAATTCCGAACAATATAAAGACTAGGTATATAAATCTTGTTCCATTATATTATATTAAAACTAAAAATGTCAAAACATTTATACGAAATAAATCCCAGTATTAGATGAAAGATAATTAAACAACAGCACGTCTCAGTGACCAAACAACTAATTTAATTAAATTATCTCTCCTAGCTATCTCCTTTAGTGATCAATAAACAGCACAGAGATCAGAAGCAAAAAGGGGGAAGGAAGATCATCTTAGGAATAGGATCGCCGAAACGCTCAAAGAAGCAGAAGGGAAAACACTCGGGAAACAGAAACCGCCCCTGTCGCCGAACAGGAAGCGAGCCATGGATAATTACAGCAGAGCAATCAAGAGGTTTGGGCAAACCCCACACAAACCTGAAACAAAGAAAGAGCTAAGGGAAGCCAAGGAGGAGAAAAACAGAGCCTCTGAGCAACACGAAATCAAGGAATTCGCCGAGTTGGCGGAGAATCGCCAAGCTCAGACCAAAGGAGAGGAATGCGCAAATGTATAAGCACATAAAAAAACAGAAGGAGGAAACAAGGGGGAAACAGAACATCCAGGAGAATCAAACAAGGATGTCCGCTTTCCCCAAGGCTATTCGCGATAGCACATGATCACGCTATAGAACAAATAAGGATGGTGATGAGGAACTTCAGCACAGGCAGCCAATTACAACTACCGACATTACTAGCGTACGCGGACGACCTACTCGTAATCGCGGATAAATTAGAAGATATTGAGGACTTCGTCCAAGTCAGCGGGGTATGTCTGGAAATGGTAGACTTACAAATAAACAACGAAGAGAGCTACATGATGACAAGAGACCCATTAAGTAACACCCAGTACAAAGAAGGAGAGAAGAGCACAATAGTCGAGAAGAAAATACCGGACAGCTTGAAAATGATGATTTACAACACGACACCGACAATCTTATACGGAGTTAACACTTCAGTTCTAACAAGGAGCAACAAACGAACATTGAGGAGGGCGGAGCGGAAGGCACTCAGGATACTGATGGAACACAGAAACCTCACAAGAAAGCAGATAAGGGAACTACTAGAGGGAAAGACGATCACACCAGGAGACTGAAGATGAGGCAGAGAAGATACGGGGACATATAAACAGGAGGAACCAAGACAATATCCTATGGACTGCCAAGAATCTATGTGCTTCGGAATGGAAAGTAGGCCGACCCTGCTTCCCATGGAACACCACCATAGCGACCCTCGGCCACTTTTTGGGGAAATGTATAATACCCCAAACAGAACAAATCTAGCTAAGTTTTTTTCTGAGATACAGGGTGAAAACGAAAAGTTTGACGAATTTGATGAATTTTGCTTAAAACATATCAAAGAGTTGTTATTATTGCACCGAGATAGTTGGGAAAAAGACCAAGAGCATTATCTCAACTCAATGCCCAAGACATTTTGTTGACTATATGTATTTTGCAAAGTTAAAAATAAAGTTAAGTTAAAAAAGTGATGGTAATACTGAGGATCCTTTGATATTCCGTTGTATCGGCTTATTTTTCTATGCGTCTTACACCAACAAAGTATACTTAGGTCATATGCCCAAAAATCTTTGGACCACATACCTACAGTGTGATGTAAGTTTCCAACTACAGTGTCCAATTGTCCATCATTGCCAAGTTTCTTAAGTAGAAAAGTTGGTTATTTTGTAAGTGTACAGCGTTTTTTTACAGGATTGTAAAGGTCAAATCGAAATATCGTATACAAGTGTTTAACTAAAGAATTTCGAATTTCATTTGTAATAAAACTAGAAAACATGGAAAACATTCGTTAACCTCATTCGATTGGGGCGTAATCACCAATATAAAAGTACTTACCATAGTTTTTGACATTGGTGACGATGGTTCAATTTTTCGAAAAAACATAATTTTTAGTTGTTACTCGATATTTTCCATGTAGATATTTTTAATTTCGATACATAATCTAATTGTGCTCAGAATAGGTACCTCAACCTTTTCCTGGTTTACCCAAAATTGTATACATGTTACCGTTTCGCAAATCTTCATGTAAATTAATGTATATGTATACTAGCCTTTATCTGAAACATCAGGGAAAACGGTATGAGATACAATTTTGATGAAATAGAAAAAAAGGTTGCGCTATTCTGAGTACAATTTGATTATATATTGAAATTAAAAAGATCTACAAGGGTCTTACAGATATCGAGTAAACACTAGAAATTGTGTTTTTCGAAAAATTGTCTTGTAAACAAATGCTATTGTGATGTTTTCCTAGACCTTCTCAACGAAATTCGAAGTACTCATCTAGTAATTTTTTTCAACACCCTGTATATGTTTAGATATTTTAAAAAACCTAGGAAAAAACATATATAACTAGCCTTAGTTAAATATCAACATAGTTATAATAACGTATAAGATCAATATTACACCTATAATAATAAACTTGTAAGAAATATAATAAACCAGCCCCTTGGTCACTGAAAATTTAATCAGTTCTTCCTGGGATGATGATAAACCTAATGCCGAAAACAGAATTGGAAAATGCGAAACCGTTCGCCAGTTATCATGTACACAGACGGACGGACAGAAACCCCAAAATCATGAAATCATCATTTGGAAAATCCCTGGTACGTGCTACTAATCGATGAGAGCATTTTTGCACGGCCGCCTTGGTTCCAATTTTACGTTGTTCTTGGCTCCTTGATTCAAAATGTAATCTACTATTTCTAGGGATTACGAATAAAAAATTTGCACCCCACAACATAACAGGTGTTGCAATTTTCATTTCGCCACTCAGTATATAAATTAGCACTTATTGGGGTGCTTGTATAAAAACCGTGCATTCCACAATTCAGGATTGGTCTGTAGGTACAATTGAAATTGTGTGAAAATGCCCTCGATTCATTCGTGCCACCGCCACCGAAAATATTTCATCAATGAGCGTACAATTAAAATCGGTAAGAAATGACGATATAATTTAATGGATTTGGCCGTTTCTGATTAAAAGGTATGTCGATCTATTAAGTTCCCAGGTGTATAAGCAGTAAAATGCGGTATCTTTAGTTAAACCTCTTATTTGAAAATGAGAATGTGTATTAAGTACATTAACTGCTATAGCAGCATAAAGCTAATGGTTACACTTACCCTGTTTCATATATCAATTACATGCCATATTAAGTATTGCTTGTAAGTGATACTCTAACAAGTAAAGAATTCCAAAACGTATTTAAAATTATTCAGGAAAACATTTATACGTACATTATAAAACCTTGTAATTGTTTACTAAAGCGAAATTAAACGTTTACCGAGAATCCGAACGTTCTTAGCTTAATTAATTGTATAGTTAGTAATGTCTTCAAGAAATTTCTACCATTAAAGTAGAATTAGAAAAACTTAATTACGATGCCCGGCTGAGTTAATTAAACTATTATGGATGTACACTTATTAATTAGTGTACCCAAGTGGCCACCTTCCTTTATATTATACAATTTACGTGCTTCGTGTGCTATAACAGAAAACCTGCCCCATTACAATTATTGCGATCTATACAACGCTAAAGCTTTCAACTTAGAAACTCAAAGGTCTATACAGTGACAAGGAAAAGTTTGTTAATTGATTATGGATTAATAGATTATGTTACCTATGATTTTTCATTAATTTGAGTAATTCACTTTTATGCCGTGTCGATATCCTTCCCACTTTGCCCATTCGTCCGTCCGTCTGTCTCTTTTCGTAAAAGTTCGTTAAATATTACATAGGTGGAAAATGAAAGGTTAAAAAATAAGGAACCGACACTTTCATTTACGATGCCTTCGGCAGTCACCTACAGAGAAAGGGGGTTGTAGATAATTCGATTCACAGATCATAGAAGTATATGAGCTTTGTGATTCTATTTTAAATATGCTTTCGTCAACATAGGTATAAATATTGTCATAAGTGTCTCTTTTTTGAATGGATGTTTGACTACGATCATTATTTGTAAAATTGATTCTAAAACACAAAAACATCTTAGACATTTGACATCTAAAGCTCTGAAAATGCAGTTTAAGGAATTAGTTTATGAACTTTAATTTACGAAAGTCTAGTTAAACCATATTACGCTGCGAATAAAAAGTACCAAATTACACATTAAAACGCGATTGGGACATATCAGAAATTTATAATTCAGAACTTCTTTTTTGCCTTTAGTTGTTACGAAATACTCTCGGAAATACTGGAATGTTGGGCAATTTTAGAATTAGCTCAGCACTCGCCGCGTTTAATTTAATTTGATTGATATACGAGTTAAAACAATAAGGTAGGTAAATTGAAACTATAAAGTATTATTTATGCCGGTAATGAATCAACAATAACCGTATATATGATTACGAATCAATTACATAATTAAACAAATCAATTACACAGGTCAGTTGATGTTTAAAGTCACTACAAATTATACAGCGTATTTATTTTGCGCGCTACAATACAAATTAGAGTCGAACATTTTACAGTTTACGATATTAGATAAGCTTTAAATGCAATTACGAAGGTATTATAACATGCCAATCATAAAAACTACATAAAATTCGATTTCATAGCGGCAATACGCCAGTGTTACGGGCATTTTGCAAAGGTATTCTTTTGTTTATAAGAAGGAATATTTGCCTCACAGATTGGTACTCACATGGGCCGAGCCAAATTTGCCAATTTTTCTTTAAAAATAATAATTAGCTTTTCTCTTGAAAGTTAAGGTTGTTTTTTTCTGTTATTTTTATGGCAATTTTCTAACTTCGTTCCTCATAACCGATAAGCTTCAAATGCAACAGGTCAGTGAAAAAATTGGTGACAATTTTCCTCTAGCTTTTCCCAAAAGATACCTAATGGAAACTCAATGAAATACAAGGTTATGTAATGGGAACGCTGAAAACTGTATCAAACGTTGTTGAGAATAGCGTAGTGAGTGGGTATGCTTCAGGAAACGAAACTGGTTCAGAATTTCACACAGCGTCTGATGCAGAGTGTACGGTAGGGTGGTCGCATCTGTTCCAACAAGCGGAGATGTAAATCAACTCATCGACTCACTCGGCTATAGTTACGCCAAAATAGCACTGGGACTGTATCCAAATTAATAGTGGAACCGAGAATGTAAAACTGAGACCATACCATAACAAAAACGGCAAAGTTGTAGTAAAAAAAAACAAACCCACGGGGAGATTTTCCAGGAGCGATTACCAAACAGTTATTTACGGGGTGAGGCAAAGTCCAATTTCCTCGAATCAGAACGGTGTTTATTAAGCTGCAGAGCAAAGAGATGCAACCTTTATAGGCGAGTCAATGGTGTCCGTTTGTCTGCCCGTGAACACGATAAGTGTCAAACGCTTGGACCGATTTGGTTCAAACTTTGCACATTTGACCTATATGCCACAAGTAATAAGCATATTGAAAATGAATCAAATCCAATGACCCCTTGGGGTTACACCTCCCTGTCTCTGCCAAACGCTTGACCTATTCAGTTCAAACTTTGCACAGTTGACCTATGCCACATGTAGTAAGCCTATTGAAAATGGGTCAAATCCAATGACCCCGAGGGGTCACGTCTCTCTGTCCCTGCCAAACGATTGAGCCTATTCGGTTGAAACTTTGCACAGTAGACTTATATGCCATATGTAACAAGTCTATTCAAAATGGGTCAAATCCAATGACCCCGGAGGGTCACGCTTCTCGGTCTTTGGCAAACGCTTGAACCTGTTCTGTTCAAACTTTGCACAGTTAAGCAGTACACGCACTTAGTCCCTACTTTATTTCTGACAGGGTGGCCCAAGTTGAGCGAGCCCTCTGAGCCACCGTTGACGGGTGGTATTACATTCTTGAAGTGAAAATATTTAAGAAGCAAATAAACGAGATACGAAGAATATGATTTTCAGTAGGGGAATTTTTTATTTAACACTGAGATGGCATTCGAAAACATGACTTGGGTAAGTTCAATTAGAATGTGTAATACCACCACCGCATAGGCGCGCAGTGTGAGTGGTGCTCCAGTAGAGAACATACTCATCACACATAAAAGATTCACAAAAGAGAGCAGCGGGAGTAGCTATGACTCTCTTCTCGATCAATCTAGATTTACTAATGAGGAACAAAAGTAGGTTATACTGAACGCTTTATTAACTTCCATTTATTTAAGGTTTTTCAGCAAAATTCCCAAATTAGCTTTGAAATTTCAAAAATTATTATGGAACTGCGTAATTACAGTCTTATCAACACTGAAATATAGTTCTAAATTGTTTAGGTAATTGGTGAGATTTGTTAGCGAGGTAGTGCATTTCATATTTAAAGTTGCCTTATCGGAGTCAGATACTATTAATGAAATATCATCAGCATATAGTACATGTTCATAAGAGATCACTTGATTAATGCTATTAATATATAAAATGAATAACAATGGGCCAATAATTGATCCCTGGGGAATTCCCATAGACATGTGCTTTTTCGGAGGCACTATTTGTGGAGTAACCAGTTGCAGTGGAACATAAAGACATAAATTGATGCCTATCACGCAGGAAAGATGATATCCATTAAAGGGCTATTCCCCTAATTCCGTAATCGTTCGATTAGCCCAGGCTATATAATATTTTGTTACAGAAGAAATTAGTTACCGGTTCAAACCGGTTTTTTCATGCTGGTGAAATGATTAGAAATTGGGGAAAAATAATCAACTGAATTTTTCCGCGGGTGAAATCACGGGGGTTGAAAGGGGTGGAATGTGGTATTTTGAAATTTGTGGCAAAACTATTAATTTTAGGCGAAAATGTTCAATATAAAAATTATTATAGAGAATAAAAAAATGAACAACTTTTGCATCTGCACTATTTACACCTAACTTCCAATTTTCCTAAAAAAACCGGAAAAACGTTTTTTTCAATTTTTATTCTTATTTTTGAGAAAAAAAGTCGTAGGGGTTTGAAATTTGGAGTAAACATAGCTTGTTTTATGATAAAAAAGGGCCTGTAAAGTTGAACCGTTTCCAAGATCTCACGATTTCTGAGATCTTATGCTCAACTGGTTTGGTTAAAACATCTTTATTATTTCTTTTTTCTGCATTTTTACCGCAATAAAAGCAATTGGTAGGGTTGAAAAACGGTTAGTACCGATACCTCGCCTTTTAGATAAGAATTTCTTTGTAAATATTATCTAATAAAGTATAAATAAATAAAATTAAAAAAAATAAATAAAAATTCGAAATAAAATCGAATTATCTTGCTTCCTGATTCCTGAACAATTTGTTTTTGTTCACTGACTCTTCTTCTTGCCTGTTTTATAGCTGAGGCAATTGCGCTGGGCCTGTTGATAAACTTGCAAAATCTGCAATAAGAACGTTAGTTTCACCGGCCAAAGCAAAGATTTGAGATGTAAGATCTGGAATAAACTTCGTGAGGATTTTATTCATAATTCCTGTAAATTAACAATCAACAGACCCAGCGTCATCGCATCAGCTGTTAAACAGGTATGAAGAATAAGTAGAGTAGGAGTAGGAAACAAAAGAATTCGATTTTACTTCGAATTGCTTTTATTGGGGTAAAAATGCAGAAAAAAGAAATAATAAAGATGTTGTAATTAAGGCAGTTGGGCACTGGGAAACAAAAGAAAAGATTTTAGCAACATTAAAGAGGTGAGAGAAGACAGATTTCAAAAATTTCAATTGCAATTTTTTCAAAGATTTCAATACGTTAATTTAGTTGCAAAAAAAGCTATTTACCTACTATGTCAAAAACAGTGTATATCGTTTCGCCAGTTTTTGCCGCTTTTCTTAGAATTTTTCTATTGGAATAATATTTTTTATTTTTGATTATTAAAATGTAAATCCTTACGAAAATTTTGCAACCCCTCGCACCTCTGTACGATAAAAAAAAGATTTTTCATCTTCTAGAAAAAGAGGTGGTTTTTTAAAAAATCGTGAGATCTTGGAAACGGTTCAACTTTACGAGCCCTTTTTTATCATAAAACAAGATATGTTTCTTCCAAATTTCAAACTCCTACGCAAAAATAGCAATAAAATACGAGAAAAACAGTTTTTCCGGTTTTTCAAGGAAAACTGGAGGTTCTGTGAAAATAGTGCAGATACAAAAGTTGCTCATTTTGTTAATCTCTATACCGTTTACATTGAACATTTTCGTCTAAAATTAATAGTTTTGCCACAATTTGCAAAACGCCACTTTCCACCCCTTTCAACCTCCGGGATTTCACCCGCGGAAAAATTCAGTTGTTTTAATTATTTTTTCCCTATTTCTAATCATTTCACCTGCCTGAAGAACTTGGTTTCGCCAGGTAACTAATTTGTTTTTAAATAAATTATTTTAGAGCTATGTACCCTGGACTACATACAGGGTGTCAATTTTAAAACTTGCAGTCGGCCTTATTTTCCAAACTAAAGAAGATATTGAAAATCGCGCAAAACCGTTTCGGAGGTATCGAGGGGGAACCAGAATGACGATATGAGTGACAACCCCCCACTCCTTATTAACCCCCCAGCCCCCCTCTTCAAAAATCCTAAATGGCAACCTCATACTTGTGACACATCGCTAAAGCTACTGAAAAATACTTTCCAGTGGTACCAATAAAGTCAGTTATATATACAGTTAGACCACTTTGTTAGTTTTTAACCTTTCTGGGAAATTACCAGTCGTAAAAGATAAATTGAACGCAATATTAAATTGAGTCTCTTCTTGACAATAAATACAGGAATCTCATTCGAACCCTCGGGAGATTTGTTTTTTAATTCAGAGTTCAATATCTTAAGTAATTCATTTTCACTAAACGGGTATACAAGAATAGAGTGTTCCTTTATGGCTATTGTGGTGCGTATAAGAGCTATCAATTATTTTGACAATTTCATGAGGGGATTCAACAAAATATTTGTTAAATTTAGAGACAATAATAGTTGGATCTTCCACAACCCCCGACCATATTAACTTTTAATCTAATGGTTTTATTGTTTCCTTTTAATTTGTTGGTTAACTCGGAGACTGCATTCCACAATGTACGAGTACTATCATAAATCATAATATACTATGGTACTATTTTCAGCATGAAATATTCTATTTTGACAATAGTTTTTCCTCTTTTATCAAGTTTTATATTTATAGCGCAGATACTTCCCTCAAAATCAGTTTTGTTTCGAAATATGAGCAGTTTTCGAGCTATGCATACATAACGGAAACGACCGATACAAATAGAAGGAAGCGGTAATTAATCTTCAAACTTAATTTATGTATTGTCACCTACTCTACCGTATATTATCCTGAGAAATATATAATATAAACTCTTAAAATATATTATGCGACTTCTTCACTTATTATGTAAATATAAACATACCATTAATTCAATATTATAAGTGGGGTTTGGCCACTCTTGAATAATACGAGTGCAGCAGTAAACATAAATCAATTCACCAGATATTTAAGTATCTATTTGTAAATTTTATTCATTCTTCACGTAGCGCATGAGTAATAAAATGAATAGAAGCAAAACAAAGACAAAAAAGAGCGTTTTGATTTCGTTTTTTTAACATCTAACGTATGCCGTAAAGCTTTCAAGGTAGAGAGTGCATATGATTTCTAATTGAAAAACTATATGTCCTGCGTTAGGTAGGTATATTCATTTTTCTGAAACCACTTTAGAAACACCCGTAGTTTCGTCTCTAAAAAGGGCGAAGAAAACGTGATTTTCCTCTGTAGTAAGGAAAGTAAAAAACAATTGCTACGTTAATCTTAATCATGAATCATGACATTTAAAATTGCATCGAAATCGTTATTTGTTAAACTCGAGGTTAAACTTCATTATTGCATACGATAATTTTGAATGGAGTTTCAGAAAAAATTATTTATTTATTTGTTCAACGGAAATACCATAAAAAAATACAAAACACAATATCTTATGGCAAAATGCATAATTAAACGAAGTGTGACTATAAATCAAAATTACTGAAAAGCTTAAAAAATATGCATTTTAGTGCATTTAGTGCATTTTAATTGATAACAAGTTGAAAAAGTCATTATGCAAACATAAATGACAATACCTTCATAAATAAAAATAAAACATGCGCGCCGGATTTTCAAAACCGGTATTAGTTTTAGTTTCATTCAAGGTGCCTACATATGATATTTCGTTTAACTGCTTTCATAAATTTTCTACAGCTGGAGAACCCTAATCGCTGAACATATAATTGACATAGAAAGTGGAAACACGTTTTTTTGGTCTGGCCAGAGAGATCTACGAAAACGTATATGAAGTGGCTGAGAAGAACAATATTAGCCACAGCTTTAATCGCGAAACGAAAAGGGCAGGGTGGAAGTGAGTCAAAAGCTTTTTAATCCGGATCAATTTAATTTTGCGCAGCAGCGAAAATTTGACGTTTAAACATTATCATAATAAAAACAAAAGAATAACATCAAGCGATTTAATTTTTTTATCAACTTTCCACAAGAAGTAACTAAAACATGGAATATCTCGGAAACCGTTTGAAGCAGCTTTTGAAATTTTGCATCAAATTAAAGGTCTGGGAAAAAGGAAAACAAGGGTGAAGAACAAAATGGGGGGTGCCATTTGAAAAAATGGAGTTACGGATGTTTAAAAGTTTAAAAGTTGAGAGCTTTGAAAAAGTGACGTAGTCTCACTTTTTTAGACGGTTACGCATACCATAAGAAAATTTGATCTTTCCTTAATAAAGCATTGAAAACTGTTTTGCAATATCTCTCACCGTTTTCGAATAATAAATTTTTAAAGTTACCCCTGCAAATTCAATTTTTGACACAAAAACTTGAATATCGGCGAAGCCCTTGGAGCAAAGAGTTAACTATGGGGTATCGTTGTACTCCAAATTCGACGTAGAATCCGAAAATGTAGAAAAAATAGGGGGTCCCTATTTAAAATAACAAAGTTGATGGCTACTTCCGGTATTTCCGGAAGTGGCGCCATTTTGAAAATATTTTAGTTCAATTCATCATGTGCCAAAACCTTTAAAGGACTTATCAGTTCAGCTTAATTTTCAAAGGTTTTCCATATCTTTCTAACTGACGCTCGTCAAGAATGACCCTGTATACAGGGTGAACATTTTGTCTGGAACACTGAATATATCTCCCAAACAACGTTTTCTTAAAGAAGTTTTTTATCGTATTCAAAATTATAAAAAGTTTGCTACTAATCTCAAATCTACGTATTTTAAGTTTGTGGTCAGTGTGGTCAAAAGGGGCATATTTTCTTTAAATAGCAACCACCAGTATTCACTACATATTTTCAAATAGTACACTTTTTTGGATATAGCAGCATAAAAAAACATTACATAATCAAATTTCAGAGAAATTCAACATACTTTAGGGTTTCAGCTAGGATCTAATACGTTTCTATTAATAAATTTATGATATCTATATACATTTTTATAATAAAGAATAATGATTATACATGGTAATTACACTTGATTTAAGTGCATAAATTTCTGGAATGCATTCTTAATCATTTGTACTTAATGTGCATGAGTAATTGTTTTACCCATTTGCACGCCCATGTACATTTTAAACGTGTAAATAAAATCACTATTCACTATAAGCTCATGAACTATTGTAAATTGTTTTCACATAGCTAACAACACAGTAACGCTTTTTTTCAACGCAAACTAAACCTTACACCCATTATTCTTTGTTATTAAAATGTATATAGATATCATAAATTTATTAATAGAAACGTACGAGTATTAGATCTTAGGTGAAACCCTAAAGTATGTTGAAATGGTGCGCTACTGGAATATAGCCGCAGGCGTATTTTACTGCACGGACAGCTGAAACGGATGAAATTATTAAATTAATTAAATCAACCGTTTCCCTTAATTTGAGTTTTGCTCTTAAATTTTTATGCGGCTATATCCAAAAAAGTGTACTCTTTAAGAATACATAATGAAAACTAGTGACTGCCATTAATAAAAATAAGCCCCCCCCCCTTGAGCACGTAGAAGTACGCCACTGCCCACATACTTAAAGTATGTAAATTACTAGCAAACTTTGCATAATTTTGGATATTATAAAAAGCGAGATAAAAAGTGTTGTTTGGAAGATATATTCAGTGTTCCAGACAAAATTTCCACCTTGTATATTTATTATTTGACCAGCAATTATTCTTTATTAGGAGTATCTATTAACAAAACGGTCTAACTAAATGGAGCTATTCGCTATGTATACGAGGTTTGTCGAATAAGTCACGCCTTATATACAGAATCCGCCTCCAGATTATTACCTATGTGGGATTTAAAATGATGCTGTGTATTGCAGACCAGCTACACTCGCGGTATTTAGAGAAGAATTTGGAAATGCATGTGCTTCATGTGCTGGACAATTTTATATAGTTCCTCGTACCAACAAATGCCTAAAAGCAAATCTTGATCTCTAGTGATCAAATAAGACGATGTCTGCTATTCTGCATTTAATTGTAGTTCTTTCTTCTCCTGAAATGTGTACACATTTCTCTGGCGGCCTCTGTCTCTGTATTGTCTGTTTAACAAACATGAAATTTACTACATGAATAAATGATGTGCATCCTCTCTTTATCGAGGTATGACTTACCGCAGTTACGAGGGCGTATATGCCCTTTCTGTGCCAATCTTTACTCGACTTCAGGAGCAAGGCTTTCAGTTGTTTAATAATCTCGTCGCCCTCAAAACTACAAAACACAAATGACTCCCAATTAAGTGAAAGTCAGATAAACAAAACGATCGCTAAAGCTGCATTTCATCGTTGAAATGCTTAGATGCTCATCTATGCGATAAAGGGCAGAAATTAAATCCTTACTGAAAGACGTATTTAACGAAGTGGAATAAGAAACTTGAAACTACTATAAATACAGATTGCGGCTTAACTTTTAATACTTAAAAATTTGACCATTTAAACAGATGTAGGTATTGACTTGACTAACCGCACTAGCATAAGTGTCAAAATAAATGATATTGTTGACAAGTTAGTGGTTCGTGTTGAACCACCACATGTCAGTAACCATTAACTTTTGTACTTAATCTTTTTTTGTGGAAAGATATACCTTTCTGATATCTTAGCGGTTCTTTTTTTATTGTTATATTATAAATAATCATCTTTTTGCAGTTCAGGTGCTGCAGTAATTTAGTACTTTCATATTGTACGTACAACTGTACAATTACCAGGGCTGCCCAAGAATTAAATTCCCCCCTTTTTTTTAGTGAGAAATTATTTGAGAAATGTAAACTTATAGAAAACTCCCGCTGCTTGTTTATATATCATCATTGATTTATTCGAAGGAATCATTTAACGTGACGTCTTTGGATGACATTCGTAGTAAATAGCGTGTTGATATTTACATCTCGTAGCGGAGAAAACGGCCGTGCGGAATAATATCGTCAGTGCCGTCTACGAATCATCTACAGTCGATATGACGCGCTGTTTGGCAACCTCTGAGCACCCGGCGATCATGAATTACTGCTCGTTGTTGCCTTTGCACTTTGGTTGTGCAGTGGAGCTGACGATTAACTGAAGCGATGGATGTAATGAACGATGAGTTTTCAAAGATAAGATTCCACACCTTCTCTATAGATAGGAATAGTTTTGGTTATGAATACAGCATCCTATTTTGATGATCGGATTGGGTTGAATTTATTGCTTCATTTTTGCCTTATAGCACAAATTTTGTGATTCTCAATAGTTATTTCCATTATTAGTGCGGGAACAGTTATTTTGCAGATGAGCGCGAAGTTTGGAGGCGCGAGTGCGCGTTGAGCGACGCATTTCGCGCGAATCAAGTAAATACTGTTCACGCACGTAACATGTATTCTATTTTTTGCACGGATTAGTTAAATAATTCAAATCCTTTTCGCGAGATTTTTGCGACATTATAATTGTTTTGGAAAAATCAAGTCCTCTATACCGATAAAGTAGAAATCTAGAAATTTAAAATGTCAATGTAATGTTCAAAAATTCTGGTTTAAGCTTTTTTTTGCCCTTGTACTACAGGGAATGATGTAAAGTGTATATATATTTTCTTTTTTACTCTTCCATCATACTACTTATTAGTTTCTGATCCGCACTAAATAGATAATTTCGTTGAATTTTTAGGCACTAGTGCGCGAAAGTAGATAGTCAATTGTAAAATTGACGTTCCCGACGTTCGTGTTTTATTGGGAAAACGCGATTTAGAACGAAGGAGTGCAAAAAAATTAGTTTAGGTGACTACAACACGATTAATAGATTGGTTTAAACTCGTTTATTAATTTAGATATAAGTACCTAGACATAGAAATAGATTGAGATTGGTAAAAAGAGCAATTTGTGTGGATCCAAAGTAGATCTATCATTTTTGCACGTTACCTTTTGGCAACGTACTTTTGCACATTTTCACGTGTGGTCAGGACAGGTAAACTTCGAAGGCCCCCATACCTTTGATTCAGAAAAATACAGCGACAAATAGCCTCTTCTCATTCATATGTCATTGGCAAACGAGGGCTTTTTTAATTGGTTGCGTTTATGTCAAATACGTCGCAGATACATAAAAGTGGAAAACATAAAATTCAGCTCCGTATTGTTTTCAATTGTTAACACTGACAAACCATTAATAACTAATCCAGTGGGCGCGCTCGAGGCGGCGTCTTTAGCTCGATCACAATTCATTAGAAATCTCCCAATGCTTAAATCATGACTATTCGTCTGGATACTTGGACGTTAATTTCAAGCATTTTCCAGTTTTAATGTTATTTGCCTTGAGATAATCCAAGAGCATTGCTACGGACGTTACGCTGCACGTCAATATCTCGCATATGTATATCACGATCGTGGGAATCCATTATTCCACTAATTCTTTGCGGCGTTTTCTACCCTTTGTTACATTGTGCAGATACAGATTAAGCGAGCTGATTTATCTACTCTAATTATCTAATTATGTTGGTAGCATTTCCAACGTACCTATACCAAAGATTTAAGTGTTTAAATCTGTGCCTATAATGTGTAATTAGAAGTGAGGATGTTATTGTCTTGTTATTTCGTCATATTTTGTCACAAACAAGTTGAGTTTTCCATTTACAATATACTGACATTAACAACTCCGAAACCTGATAAGATTATTTTGCAAATACCCCACCAGACTAACATTTTCGGGTCGGAATTCTGTAAACATTTCCATAAAACAACATTGTCTGTTTCATACGTACGTACACAAAGATTAGGTCTGCCCGCTCTTATTAAATATTGCAATAGTTATTTGCCGCAATGCCCGCAGTATAGATTATTGCACCAATAGTAAACAATCAAAATTTGATATTATAGGTACTAAATACATGTTTCCAGAGAAAATACAAACATAAGGTTATATCTACTAATAATTATTTTTTAATGCGTGGAATAAAAAGGTATATAATGTGACAGAAAAATATAATGTAATTACCTATGAAAAATTACTTTAAAAAAAGTCAATCTTGTTTTGTAATTGTCAATCAAGAGAACAAATATAACAAAAATAAGTAGGACTAATTATTTTCCGATCTATCTTTCGCGCATATTGATTTTTTTATGTCATTCAAATTTAAAAATCACATGTGGGTCGGACAATGTGAAGTTAGCTTCACCAATTTTATAAATTTTGTAATGCCGCAATTGCATTCCGAAACAAACGATTTTTTTCCCAAAACAATCAATAACTAACAAAAAACAAACGATAAAACTCCTTAGTTTCTGAGTTATTTTATTGGGCGAGGCTAACTTCACTGACATTTACACCACCTCCACATTTTGTTGTACAAAATAAATAGGTGCTTTTAGTCTGGCAGATTTCAGTAAAAAATAGCAACAATTGCGCATTAGATGAAGAAAGCATGAAACTCACAGGTATTGATCAGGGTATAGTCCTGATGATTTTAAGATCGGGAGGCCTACAAAAAGTTATCAAAAAACAAAATGGCGGCCGTTCAAAGATTAGGCCTTACTTAATATGGGGAGTGCCTTATTCTGCAGGAACTATGAGTTTTTATGGAAACATGCTTCTGATCTTTTTTATAGCTCTTAAAAATACCTTTACAGCGATATATTACACGACAACTTCCTACTTCCGGTTACCGGAAATGACGTCAAAATCCGAAGTTTTCGTATTCATGCAGTTGCGTACTTTGGTTATAATTGAATAACCCCTGGTTTTAAGAAAACCATGCTTCTAGCTTTTTTATAGCTCTTAAAAATTATTATATTGCACAAAATCCTAGTTTTTAGTATTTTAACTCCGCTAAACGCGAAAGAAACGGATACGGCCCAAAACGTGTCAGCTCCGTTACGTGTGTAACGTTCATTGCCACATATATTTTTTCTTTTGTTTACAGATAAAAGGGGTACATTTAATTTAAGTCAGACAAAGAAAAGAAGAATAGAAGAAGAAGAATAGGACAAAAAAAGAATAAGGATAAGAAAAGAAGGGGGAAAAGAATGGAAGGAATATGGATTGTAACGCACTTAACGCGTCAGTTATGGACTGGAAAAAATGTGCCCTTTGTCAATGTGTTTCATCCGAAAAACTAATTGACCCGGGAAAGAGAAAAGGTCTGACTCCCGAAGACTGCTACAAGATCTTGGAGGAAATCATTAATTCATTAAAGAGCCTAGGAACCGTCCCGGTAAAGATCGACATATTCACATATCACTACTATAGCGCGTTCGCACCTCCAGATTCAGTATTGGGTCTTATGGACTAATTGCCTCTCTTACTAGTTTGCGTCATTCTTCGATAATACTATCCTTGTTTCTGACTGCATTGATGTCAAATTGACATATGATTCAATTGAAGTATTAAAACAAAACATAATCTCCTTGTGCTGTCATTGTCACGTTTGGCAAGCATGCATTGTATGTCCATAAGCACCATACTGAATTTGGAGGTGCGAACGCGCTATAGATGAAAAGCGGAGGAGATACGTTAATGAACCATAACGCAAAGTGGCACAAGTCTTGAAGGGCATTCGGTTTTTTTAGTTAGCCCTTCCATTGTCTTTGAGTTCAGCTTTAGGCGGAAAGACTTGTGCCACTTTGCATTGTTGTTCATTAACGTATCTTTTAATCCCCGCCCTTCATCTAGTAGTGATATGTCGATCTTTACCGGGACGGTTCCTAGGCTCTTGAATGAATGAATGACTTCCTGCAGGATCTTGTAGGAGTTTTCGGGAGTCAGACCTTTACTCTTTCCCGAGTCAATTACTTTTTCGGATGAAACACATTGACAAAGGGCACATTTTTCCCTGTCCATAACTGACGCGTTAAGGGCGTTACAATCCATATGCCTCTATCCCTCTCTCCCTTCGTTTCTTATCCTTATTTTCTTATCCTTATTCTTTTCTTGTCCTATCTTCCCCTTACTTATTCTTACTTTTCTTTATCTGACTTAAATTAACTGTACTCCCTTTATCTGTAAACAAAAGAAACAAGTTGTAAATCAGCATATGCATGATTAAAGCGCATTTTTGGTAATGCAGGTCAGTATTTTATTAGCGAAGTTTAAAATTATCGATCTCACGAGTCATTTTGGCTGCGTTAAATAATTAATTTTATTTAATTTCAATTGACGGTACGTCTTCATTTTGTAAAACAAATCACAAAGTAAATAATAAGTTTTTATACTGGTAGCGCTATCTAACGGTAAAATTATAGCACCTCCGAAACCCATATCGAAATTATTTTCTTCAATTATCGAGTAATCTAACTCAAAATAGAGTAGTGCCTGCACATCTACACTATAGCAGAAAGCTTTTAGTGAAAATTTGAAGTCTCTAGCTATTGTAGTTGTGGAGATCTAACGCGGACAGCCGGCCTGCCAGCAATGACGAATATAATAGCGTATTTTTTTCAAAAATGCGCTAAAAATATATGTGGCAATGAACGTTACACACGTAACGGGGCTGACACGTATTGGGCCGTATCCGTTTCTTTCGCGTTTAGCGGAGTTAAAATACTTAAAACTAGGATTTTGTACAATATAATAATTTTTAAGAGCTAGAAGAAAGGCTAGAAGCATGGTTTTCTTAAAACTAGGGGTTATTGAATTATAACCAAAGTACGCAACTGCATGAATACGAAAACCTCGGATTTTGACTCATTTCCGGTAACCGGAAGTAGGAAGTGGTCGTGTGATATATCGCTGTAAAGGTATTTTTAAGAGCTATAAAAAAGATCAGAAGCATGTTTCCATAAAAACTCATAGTTCCTGCAGAAGAAGGCACTCCCCATATTAAGTAAGGCCTAATCTTTGAACGGCCGCCATTTTGTTTTTTGATAACTTTTTGTAGGCCTCCCGATCTTAAAATCATCAGGACTATACCCTGATCAATACCTGCGAGTTTCATGCTTTCTTCATCTAATGCGCAATTTTTACTGAAATCTGCCAGGCTATTTGACATCTGTCTCCCAACTTTTTGAAATGTTTTTAAATCAAAACATTATTGTAAAAAATTGTATTAAATGACATAAAGTAAATTGTGCTCTTATCAATTGTTTATTTAACTATAAATAACTGAAACAATTAACGGTTTGTTTAACCATTGAATAATAAATCTGAATTATTATTCAATGGTTTAACTCAGTTACAAAATATTATAGTTTAAAACATGCTGAAGGACTACCTGCCGAATCCCAAACAAATTTCAATTCTTTACAATAAACTTTTGGACCATTCTCTTTTTCTAAACAGAATGATGAAAACCATAATCTGCAAAATTAAAATAAACACACCTTTTTGCATAAACAAAAGAATGTCGTGTCAAAAGCTAGACCATTATTATTTATTAAGTAAACCAAATTATTTTTGACAAGCGCATGTTATGCGACAGATATGAGATATGACACTATGACAAATAGGTATAAGACCACCTTATATGAACAAAAACAAAAATTTTAGGGCCTTTCAAATGACAACATAAAAAAATAAGTTTTCGTTGTTTTTATAATTGGAAGAATGCCACTGATACCATTGCCCCTCAACCCAATTTCAACATAAGATCAGATACCTACATCAAAGATGGAACCATGTGTTTTTATTCAATGATGGAACTTAAATATTAAAAATTATCAACGCGTAAAAGTTTTCCAATCAAAAGTAGGTACTCTTGAGTTCGACCATTATTTCCAAGCCAGTCAAAAAAACCAAAATGTTTATTTTTACGAAAAACTACTAATTTTAGATATTTAATGTGTCGTATTAAAATTATTTGTAGCAAATGAAGAGTGAATAAAAAAAGTTATGTATGGAGTACAAGTGTACTTTTTTAGGGGACTTGTCCTTTACCTCCAGCAGTACGACTGTATACCACGTGTTTTTTTTTAATCTTTACCGAGGCCGATTTTGTTATTTTCATGTTCAAAGATACCAAGTTTCGTCAATATATGCAAAATCAGAAAGGAATGTCCAGTGACGGATTAATAGAACTACGTGGGTGGAGGCGGAAGTCAGGAATCGTGGAGGGGGGGGCGAGAGGGAGGGCGGAAATTTCTTGAAAAATACCTTACTTTTAGACGACAATTTATATGTAAATCAATTTTTAAAATTGTAATTTTTATTTGGTCGACACGACACTACACTACGCTTGTGGTGGGTTTATTTTATACAATCATTATCATTACTTCACTATAATTAGATCATTAAAAAACACCCAGTAGAAACAGAGGTTTATTGTGCGTTGTAAGCAACGAAGCCATACCTTTCTTTCTATTAGCTATTTCGTAACGATCTAACGATAGTGGACTAGTGATAATGATTTTATAAGCCCACCATTACTGCTCACTTACTAGCAAAAGCCCTTTTTGTAAAGTTACATAGCGTGACCGAGTGCTTGCGCCTTTACGTGCGTACCCTTCCGTGGTAGGTAAGCCATTTTTGTGCTTTTGCGAGAGAACGGTCGCCCCCTCGCCTTTAATCCGTCATTGGGGTAGGCGATAGCTAAATCCGCACATTCTATCCTCTTAGGTAGGTGTTATGGTGGTTGGAAAGAAAATTAAGGAAGATACGCAATATGGCTTTGTACACTTTGCATCTTCAGTTTATTTGGAAAAAATGTTTATGATTGATTTTGGACAAAGTTATTTCTTCCAAGATATTAATTAAGTGAATACAAATTTGAATGTAAATCATTAATCAAATGATTTATACTTTTGTTCGATGCGAATAACGTGACACTGTATAGAATATGGAAATATGGTGACTCAGATCGTTACAGTACAATATGTAGAGTAAAGGGCCTAGGATACTCGCCTGCAGAACTCCTCATCTATGACTTGCTCTTTTGAATCGACTCCTGAACAGTGCACAAACTGTCTTCTATTACCACATATTTAAGTATATCTGCGCTATTATACTTAGATAACTTTTCAAAAGTTTGGTAAAATTCCCTCGTAGCCCATAGCTTTCAATTTTATTTAAGGGAATAGCATGATCTACGCAGTGAAATGCTTTACTTAAATAAAAAAAATAATGCCATTACTTTGTTGCCTTTATTGCAGTAAATTTCAAAATGACAAATGGTGAGCTGCTTATTGCATTGGGAATCGGAAGAAACGAGAAAAAAAGACACCCGACGGCTCCCGAGTCGGAAATCGTAAAATCTAAATGTCAAAGTCAAAGTTAAAGCAGGCCTTCCACATGCATTCATTTCATCGAACTTTGAATTAACGCCATGTCTTCGAACTTGGAACAGAATGTTGAAACACCACTTCCACGTTCGCACATGGTTCGTACAAACTTGGCGCAAAATACAGGTACGATTGTGCACGCGAAAACAACGATATGCGTTTTCGGTTCCTCTTATACTACAATGCGTAAATCTATCTCACTTATGTCTTAACTCCAGGAGCGACAACCACATCAACGCGCGCGCCCAGCATCGCTCCGCGCTAATCCTAAATTCTTGGCACGGAGCGAGCGGAGCATATCGTTGTTTTCGCGTGCACAATCGTACCTGTATTTGTTCGCCAAGTTTGTACGAACCATGTGCGAACGTGGGAGTGGTGTTTCAACATTCTGTTCCAAGTTCGAAGACATGGCGTTAATTCAAAGTTCGATGAAATGAATACACGTGGGAATCGACTCGACGCGGCGTTGATCCGTGAACGGCATGAACTGGGAAGAGCAAGAGAACGAGACAAACCGATTCAATCGAATCGAAACGTAAAACAACTGATTCAAAAGATCCGGTTCGTTCAGTTTTCGGGATCCGATTCATTTGGGTATTATAAAGATCGGGATCTTTTGAACGGGTCGTTCGCGAATGACCCACCTCTAGAATCAGTGCGTTCGCGTACAAATATGTTTATTATTATTATTATTATTATTATTATTATTTTATTAAAACGTTGTGTCTACTACAAACAAAACCAACGAGGGGTTGAACCTAACCTAAAATTTTTTTTCCCTATATACAGAAAGAATTACTATTTACGTGTTTACAAATCCAACACTCTGCCCCACTTTAACTCTCCGCCCCGATTAACACTGCAAAGCACTTCGCCATTGCACCACTGATCTTTAAAACTGTCCATTTTATTCATGCCTTTATGCCACGAGAAAGTTATTAAGATTTTGCTTTTAATGCCCTTTAGGTAGCCATCCCGAAGGGACGTTGGATGCGTGTCATTTTTCATGGCGGTGATTAATTGAACATATATATAAAACTTTGCAGAATTAGTTAGAAAATTGATTAAAATATCACTGCGGTTGTTCTCTTTTACTCCACATAACGCGCGTCAACTAGTGATAGTCTTCTACCTTGCCAGATGTTACTTGCCCATGCGATAACAAGGCCCCAAATTTCTTTGGCTAAAGGACATTCTATTATCATATGCCAAGCGTTAGCTGTGATCTTTTCGCAAACCTGGCAGTTCTCAGTAACCCTGATGTTTGCTTTGAGCAGATAGGTCGGATCTGCTAATCTGTTTTTCGCAAACCGCCAGCTAATTTCTGCCATTGAACCAGATGTACAGCAGTTGAAAAATGATGACCAGTTAGTATCGTTCTCGGTCCAGTGATTACTTAAGCATTTGTCGGAAGTCCTTTGAAAGTACTCAGCGATGATTAGGTTTTGTAGCTTTCTTCTGTTGCTTTTATTCAGAGTTAATGAGTATTTCTGCGGTTTACATCGCGCTCGGTATACAGTGCCTGGAAAAAACCTCTAATCCTTCTGTAGTGGGCTATAAGTTGGTTCCTTCATAGTAGCATTTTCAGGCAAAAGTAAGTCCTCTTCGTCCACCCATCTATCCCCAATCCTGAAGTCGCCTATCGTTTTGTAACCCCACCTAGCCCAGTTGGCACTAAATAAAGGCGGTACGGCAGGTGATATTAAGGTTGACGTTGTGGTTGGGGTTTTAAGAAAGTCGAAGTGCTCCAATGTAAAATTTATTGCTTGCATGTTAGAGATAAGCTCTTGTACATAGGTTGAGACTAAGGGACTGCTAGGTCTTTTCCCATCCAAAAAAAACCATTGCCACGACAGTCCCAGATCATCCGCCATTTGCATACTCTCCTCTATTATCGACCTCCAACTTGAATCTTCAGCTACCGTGATGAGACGTTTTCCCAGCCACGCCCGCATTAATTTAATTTTGGAAGGGCGCAAGTCCCAGACCACCTTTCCGAACTGGAAAACACAGATCTTCTTGCGAAGTCCAGTGTTTCCCTTTCCAAATAATGTCAACAAACTTTTGCTGTAAAGATTTTTGTTGCTTAGTCGAAAGAGTGATACACTGCAACAAATATGTACGTTTATACCTGTCGCGTGGTGAACCTTCCTCACTTTGTGCCTTCTGTTGATTACCTTTTCACTTGTTGTGTTCCTTGAGTATAATTTGCTTATTTTCGAGTCACTTAATTTGTTCTATTTACATATTAGTATTGTAATTTAAGATGTGACATGTCTCTTCTTTACGGTTCCGATTCCGATTCCGATTTCGGTTCCGATAAACCAAATTTAAAAACTTGGTTTTCGAATTCGGTTCCGATATACCTAACCACTTCCGTTACATCCCTAATTTTAAGTATGTTCGAAATACATTACATTTATTAATACATTAGAGGTTTTGCAATAAATGATGCAGATTTCTTAACGATTGCCACAGGAATGTTATCAGACCAAGATGAGTACGAGTTCTTCCATTGATTATGTTTATTAAGCGGCAGAGCAGAGCGATGCAAGCCTTATAGGGGAGTCGATGGTGTTCGTCTGCCCGTGAACGCGATAATTTTCAAACGCTTGGACCGATTTGGTTCAAACTTTGCACAGTTGCGTGGCTAAAAATCGCCAATTCCCATCCCAATCCCCAGTCTAAGGGTACAATCGTCCAGCTTATTTTTTGAATCGACTTGGGGAAACCATCTGGCGATCTGGCTTTTTTGTAGTGACAGACAGAACAACATTAATATTAACAGAAAATGCTATTGGATAACCAAAGTTTCATATTTCATGACCTTCGATCTTTAACTTTAACATTATTGTCATTATAACGTTTTAGAACAATTTTTTATCAAACACGTACTTCCAAAACTAGGTATATACAAACAATTTCAGCTGATACCCGATTTCCACTGAAATTTGCTTTTACATAATAAGTCATGAAAGTGGTCGTTTACATGACGCGGAGGCTTATTGAAAAGTACGAGGACGCACAGCGTCCGAGTATCTCTTTAATGCCTCTAAGTCAGGTGGACTCACTTTCATGACGTATTATGTATAAAATTTTACCTGAAACCGCAACATATAGATAACTTTTCCAAATTAAATTATTCATATGTGTGAAATTTTGATACCTAATCACGCATGCTAAAATCACTTTATTTAATTGTTTCCATAGAGACTTCAAAATAATTAAAATAATCAGTGTCATTTTTAATGCAGTTTGCAGTTTATGCTTTGTACTTTTCAACTATACAGTCTTTATAACTAGGTACAAACGCAGGTTTCAGTGAAGAAGAGTACCTACGCGAGACGTTGTTATAATGTAGCCGAAGCTGCGGCCGCCGTAGTGCAATATTCGCTCCCCACAAAGTCAAGAAAGAGGTACGAAAAGGCGTACAAACCTTTTAATGACTGGCGCAAAACTAAAGGAATAATTACTTCCACACATATTCCATTAATTGTTAGTATTATCCTCGCCATTAGAGATTGCCGGTACGTCATAAGTAAATGACTCTAGCTATCCAAAACGTTTATAGTAAAGTCACATGAAAAACAGCACATCAAATAAAGACAGTGAATATTCGAAGTGCATTTGAAGGAAACGAAGTGAGTTATTGAATGAGATAATGTGGTAGAAAGAGAAAAAACAAAAACGAATAACCAATGCGTTTTGTAAACCGCATGAATTTGAACTCTCATTTGACTAAAATAGTTTTTTTCTACAACTGTCAAAAAAACCTGTCATTTTCTGACGGATTTCGAAACGCGAAGTACTAGATTTTTAATCGGTTAATTAATAAGTAAGGTTGCTCTTGACAACGTGCGCGAAATCGTCAACAGTGAAAAAAAGTATTTCGCGCACGGGACAAAGTTGAACTTAAACAGCAATTTAATTAACAATCGGTTCAGTTGTAGAAAAAATATTGTATATAACGCTAGCGCGAAGTTATTTCGCGCATTTGACTGATATTTTAACTCGGCTTCGCCTCGTCAAAATACCTTCAGTCTCAATGCGCGAAATTGAACTTCGCGCTCTTGTTATATAAATAACTATTCCGTATATTTGTTTGACAGTTGTGATTTTTAATTGTTTACCTGTCACGCACTTTTAAATCATCGGTTACGCACTTTTCAATCAGTTCTTTTGAGAACTAATCCGTCACTTACGTGTATCCTATTAATCACTTTAATCTCTCTCTACGAATTCCCATGTCTGCAAAGGGTAAAACTTTGCATACAGAAGCACAACAGCTTGTGTTAAACTTAGTGCAACATTTTGGGAAGGAGAAAGAAAACGGTAGTCCATTGATACCCGTATCTGCTGTTCAAGAAGTAAGTGTGATTTGATTATATATACTTATATTTTCATTTAGTACAAACACACAATTATAGCGAGTGGCCAACGCTTTGGGTATATCTGAGAGGACGGTGCGAAGCATCAAGACAAGAGCGGCATCTAACCCTGTTTTGGAAAGCCCGGGTAAGAAACGGCCCCGCAAGAGAGCCAAATCTGACCTGTTTCGTTAAAACATTTCTACACATGTTCTATACTGCGTAGGGTAGAAGGAGGATCAACATCAGGATCCAGTTGAGAGGCTGCTTATTTCTCATTTCTGATTCCTAGTAATGTAACATTGTGCTAAAAATGTAAAAAAAGTATAAATAAGAAATAGAAGTAGAGTGATAGTGGCAGTCGTATATTATAATATATTTTGAACATAATTAATATCCATTTAGTGTATCATTTTGAATTTATCCTTATTGCAAGCCATCATAAGTAACAGTGAGAAACTTTGAAAAGTGGTAGTCTTGCAATGTGCAGCTGGGTGTATGAAAATCGTATAACCTATAAATTGAATACTCTAATTGTGAATTTATAATTCTTTATCGGCAAACTCACTTATGAATGCAAGACCCTACCATTGTACTAATTCTGACGTAGCGTAATTACTAAATGGTCACATTTTTGGAAAAATTCCATTGTAATGAGGCAGCTTACAACAATGGGTTTATCTTACCATATGGCCTGTAAAAATAACGCATTAATGACCTGTTAGATTACAAGGATTTTGTTTTCTCACCGTCTTTATTATGTTATATTTTATACCAATTAAAAACCAAAATCGACTAACGATACATTCTGCGATTTGACAGTTTTGCACCTTCAAATAAACATCCAATAAATGACAGCTGTCGCCATCTCGGAGTATATTTTCTTATCAAGTTGGCATTATTACGGAAGTAATTTGACTCATATTTTTCATATTAAACCATACGATTGTGAACTATGACGTACCGGCAATCTCTAATGGCGAGGATAATAATTAAAAAACCATTATCCTTTGTGTAGGTGTATTAATATTTAAAAATATCCCCATAGTCTGCATTATATATAATTATCCAATCGTTGATTGAATAACTTATTCAATGAACGATCTAATTGTTATTTTGCATATACTAGGACTGTAATGGGAGTCAGGCAAAAATACTGTGCGATCAAAAATGAGTTGCTGTCGAGTCACCTTTGGAACTTTTGTTTACATGGGAAATCGTATTTAACTTGAACTTCCAAAGGCGACTCGACAGCAACTCATTTTTGATCGCCCGTTATTACAGTACTAGTCAGGTAAAGATCAACTTTCTAATGTCAAAATAGCCCTGAAATTTAGATTTTCTTGACGGTTTCAGGTAAATTACTATTGCACTGTATAAGATTTTGAAAATGTAATGTACAGATCGCCGAATAAAACAGATACGCGGTTAATGACAACTTCAAATATACATGGATATTAAACATCTATGCGCATTGTGGGTTAGTTGGTGTATGGCTACAACATCAGAAGCAATTGCTTTTACCCAATAGGCCCTCGGTGGGATTTAGGATTTTTGATATTGTTTTAAAGAAAGCATTTAAGGCCGATTTATAAACTTTATGTTCCCGTCGACGTTCACTGTTTCGTGTCGGTCGTTGCAGAGCTTACTTCGGTTAAGGTATTTTTAGGCTACAGTTTGTTCATGAAAGGGACAAGAATTATTTCTGTGAAAGACTTATGATGAATGAGCATATATAAAAGACTTATACGGGATATTAACACACTTCACACGCCAAAACTTTGACAGTTTGACTTTGACACTAATTTGCTCGCCTTTCCATTGGTCAATATCTTGGACGAACTACGAACGGCCAGCGCGAACGCGGGCGACAAAGTTTATAAATCGGCCTTTATTAAAAGAAAGATGAATGAATACAAACAACTGCCTTAGTGATAGTCACTCTGTTCGCCGGTCAGTCTTTGGCGATATGCCGACCTATCATCAGCATCCATGGATAGATTTCAAGTAATGGCGCAAGAAGTATATACTTTTTGGCTGATAAGCGATCACAGAACTCGGTTGCATTACTGATTCGGATTTAATCAATCAAATCAGAAGTCATTTGGTTACAACCAAATGCGTTTGGCTCAACAACATAATTTCAATGGAGCTTAAAAAAAAGTATAACGGGTTAGCTTTTAACCAGTGTTTTTGATAAATAAAGATGTTGTTTTTCGACTTTGTTGTTAATCATAATCTAAAGGTCAATGTAAATTGCGTTAAAAGAAGAAACCTTTACCAGACGTGGTCTAACCTCACGCCAAAAGACGGGTTATGACGAAATTTCGTAGTTTTCGATTAAGATTTATGTGATGACTTGCATCTTGGAAGAAGAAAGTGTGTTTACCATAATGTGAGCAGAGATGTCATGGTGAAAAATTAGCTAATAATTAGGGAGCACGTAGTTTAAACAAATATGTATTCTAAACCTGATGATGAGTTATATTCCCCTTTCCTCATTTGCTGCTAACGATGCCGTAGTGGGTTGCATTCAAAGCTGATCATTTTTAAAGAACCGGTTCCATTCTGGATAACTGAATGTTAATATCTGCGACCCACGCCAACATGGAATCCCCTTCCATAAACAGCATTAATATCAAATTTATAACTAGACACGATTTAATTCATTTAAAAGTATCAGCTTCCACGTCTAGGACAGTAAGTAGGTTGACATTTTTTCCCAGGTTCGCGTTAGGTTTTAAAAACAACTCACGTTCAAATGTCTAACAGCCTTAATTATTTAAAGCTTTAACACGTATGGAACCGCCTTAGGGAAGCTGAATTAATGTATCTTTCCCTTGTATTTTAAAATCATCTTGTAATTTCTGCCTTCATCATTTAACAAGTTTTGTCGGATGACGCATTACCAAGTGGAAATCGTGAGTCCAAACTGGTATGGGATAGAAATTCATAGCGCATATTTCTTTAACATGACCCTAGACGTTTTTATTTAACTAGCGCACATTATTTCTAAAAATCAACTTTCTACAAATACAGGAAGAATAATGAATGGTAGACCGATTGTCATGGCGTACCTAAATTCTCACTTACGTAGGTACTTTTAAGTATCGGTAGGATGCACGTCGATTGCATCAGGCCAAGTAATTTCCTTTGAAATTTAATATATTTTAAAATTGAGGCTACAGGATGCCTTGAAACCTAAATCGCAACGAACTTTAGAAGCGAAGCAATCAGAAGGACATGAATGCATTGTTTCGTGAAGTTTAAAGCATTTGTGTGTAGGTGGCAAGCTACAGTCATTTATTACTTCTAACCGTAAGATTAATGTAAAGATTTAACAGCCATTAACGCTAAACTATGATATTTGAACCATCACGCGAACACACAAAAACCACAACAAATAGAGCATATATCAAATCGAACATTTCCTCGTTTCAGATTTGCGCTTGTATTGTAAAATATCAATTTAATATGGTTTTCGAAACCGCACTCCGTAGACCTCAACAATTAAAGATAAATGGTTGTGTAATCAACGAAGGAATGGAGTTTTTTAAACCTCCATTGTGTTTTAATCCGACGGATAATGCGTGCATTGGAATAATCCAGCAGCAGGAACGGTACGTATCTGCAAATTTACTACAAAATCACGCTCGTTGCTATCTGGTATATTTTGTGGGTAACAATTCATAACTTCAGATTTAAAAAATATGGCAGAGAGCCATCGGTTGAACCTATCTTTACGTCAATTGTGGAACAAATTATACAGCTATTAGACTAATTTAAAGTCTTCTAATTTAGTTAATCGGCTACCAATTATGGGAGATGATATCATCAACACCGAATTCATTAGGGGTCATTAAAACTTCAAGCATACATGTCACCTAAGCTGGAGAATTCTGTAAAGATCAAGGAAACTTTCGAAGATAAAACCATACCTACCGTCACACTTTTATTTGCCAATTAAAGAGATTTATGTAAAATCGTTTTGTTTTATTTTTGCCATTTTTTCACCTAAACGGTTTTCTCGCACTCGAAGATACAATTACCATTTTCTGATGGCGTGTAATTGCGATGTACATGAATGTTTCACGGCGTACGTGACTTACAGTATCCAAACATCTAAATTATCTAAAAGTTGGGTTAACACCATTTTACTGGGTGTGTCTCAAATTCCGTGAGAGCTTTGCGTCGCTTTCATGAAGAATTAACAAAAACCAGAGAAGGGTAAATAAAGAAATCGAATCTGATACGAGACATACAGTGAGATGTGGACAATGCGGTTTTACTTTCTTCGGTAATCGACACCTAGCTATGCATCAACGCGTGCGACAAGCGACCATTAGTATGTTAATTATGTAAATAGGCCATTGTTTTTTTTGTAGTTAGTCACTTGTCGCACGTAAGCCGGCTAATTTCATTACCCTTTTTACTATTAGGAACGTAACAATATAATTGTTTCATCATTATACTCGAGTTGTCATCACCCCATCCAATTTCTTAGAGCTATATAGTAAGGGATATTCAGCTTCTATAATTCATCATCCACAGTTGCATTTTGGACATTCTAAAAGCGAAATCATTCATACCAAATGCAGATTTAAACAGTGGCATCCTAAACCTACAGGAATAGAAATGATCAAGTTATTCTTCGAATCATATCGTACCTATAAATAATAATAGGTGGGTGATCGTGAATCATGGACAAATGTCGGCCAAAATTGGCATTTTAATAAATTTGGGTTCGGTATGAAAACGTCTTCAAATTGTAACTAAATTTATTTATATCAAACAGAGTTTTTAATTATACAATACTGGCTAGGTGTTTACAGCTTACATATTTTATAGTGTTCTATTGAGGTTTGTGGCAGAAAACATGCCATTTAACGTTTGAAAATCGGTTTATGTTAATCATAACATCGAATTTACATTCTTGTACTTGTTTTCTCGAATATAAACAGATTGAAAGTACATTGATACTTTAGTTTCGAATTATCTTAAAACCAACGACAGAAGGCCACCAGTATCACAAATAGCGCAGTAAATTTACGATTGAAATATCGTTACATTATAGGAATTTGGTCTTGTTATTGATTGGTTCCATATGTCATGTTACTATTGTTGATTAAGACGATGTGCATTATTTGGTACTCTGGTACTTTGGTAGTTTACTACTCTTGTGATAAGGTTGTGGCGCAGCCGTACTACACAAAAACAGTGAGATCACTGACATGGTAAATAAGAACAAACAGGAGATACTATACTCTATAGACTGTAAATCTTAAAATTAATTATTACCAGCGTTATCAAAAATTAATAAACACCATAATTTAATTGTATGTATACCATTGACAAGCTCTCATTGAAAGTTCGTGGGTCTATGTTAAATACATCCGGAGTTAAAAAAATAAATAGTGGAACGGCGCATGGATTTTAATGTGTCCCAAACCGACTTCTGAGACTTTTTCGAGTGCTCCGGACTGTAAGTATCGAGTATCGTGTAATTGATTAATGAATTTTTGTTCAACGATAGTACGTCGATAAGCATTATTAGAAGGCACAGGGCTATAGGAGATTTCATTCACAATGACATATCGAGTTGTCGAATTAGGAGCGACTCCGCAGTTCACTGTATATACGATTTTGACATTATACCCCAATATTAAAATTAAGTCTACTTAATTAAAACGCGAAAACAGGTTGGTAATTACACTGGTCAAGTGTATATCATCCGACGATTTTGAAAAAAAATTATTAACCTTATTAATTAATTAATATAAATTCCATTTTTTCGGGTTTAGCAAAATAAATAACATATAATGAACTTTTTTTAATGGTGGGCATATTTAGGTGTTTTTTGAAGATTGACAATTTTCAGTTTTTTTAAATAATTTTATTTTTAATCAGGTCTAACTACGCACCGTCTTCAACAATAACAATTAATTAATTATAAAGTTACCAATGCAATCCCGTTCGGTAGCAAACATTCTAGAAATCGCAATAGACATCGAGCCGCCATGAAAGATTAGTCATCGGCGATAAAGAACGAAGGCAGATGCGACGTAATCTTTCCTAGAAATAGGACGTGTTTGTTGTACAACATTCCGAATCGTTCTCAGGACTTTCTAGAACAATTGTCGTTTACTATATAAACAAATTGTAGCGTATTTCAGTTCAGTTCCTACATCTATGCGTTCTTGTTATGTTATAAATTGCGGTTGATAAATTGTAATAATAATAATAATAAATTAATCTATTTTCATATCGCATGGTAAAATCTAAAAGAATATTTAAGCTAAGCAGATATCTGATGTTGTCTTAACATATCGATACTATCTGGCTAAACAGAACCCTTATGTATCAGAGTGAAGAATTCGTATGTTTTTTCGATTAACTGTTTGCTTTGATATATCTGGATCACAAAAAAGGTGAAATATTTGAGTTGCCACAATGAAACTTTAGTCGAGAAAATTGAAAGTGGCACTTGATAAGTGGCGACAGAAGTGACTACTTCCTTCTCTCTCGCAATCCTTCGCTCGCTTCATTTTGTCACGTGATGACATCCCCTATACTAGCCACAAGACACAGCATCACCGAAATATACCTACTTTGATAAATTTCGCATGAATTATTTGATCAATCATCTTTCACTATATTTTAATCTTTGTTCATTGACGCATTTCCTTATGATGACACTTTATTCAAAACTAGATTCAATTTGATTTAAGTTCAATGAATTCTTTTTTACCACATGCGAAGTTCCTAGTTGGGCACTATTAAAGGCTGTTTCACCACGAATAAAAACGTTATATTGCCAATAAGAAAGGTTATTTTCTTTTGTAAATGTAGGTATTGTGAATATGCTTTTTTAAAACATTTAAATTTGTTTGTTTTCATCTCTCCACGCTGTAATTACTTAACGGCTGTCAACACAGAGTTTTAGATAGCGCGCGCCGTTTATGCTTAAATGTTTCGTTGTGTTACCGTCAACAGTCTAACGCGACTTACAATAATTTTATTATTATTTTTGAAATTTTAGAATTAGCCTAAAAAGCATAGCAATATAAAATTTCTAACCCAAATGTGAGCAATCTCGCTTACATAGTTTCATAAATGAAAATACATTCATGACTCCATGACATGATATTCTTCCCGATAACTATTTAACAAGTTAAAAAGTAATCGTAAACGATTTACAAAAAGCGCATTTCCAATTGCATTCATTTCCCATTTGTATGATGCAACTTCTGTTAAAATTTCGTAAAAATCCGACCACACATAAGAAGCGTCTATATGCTTACTACATATAAATAATTACTACAAAATTTGTTAGTTACCTGGAATAGTTTAGTTTGTTTTAATTTGTCAAAAAATAATAATATAAAATAAACCTGTTCAATTTGCTTTTATCAATTTAATATCAAAAACAGCTTTTCGCATATGTGCAATCCATTTTTGACCTGCTACTTCAATTTCAGTTTATAAGAAGAATCCCACCCTAAAAGTTTAGAAGAATTAGTTTACAAATAACAAATGTGGGTCTGGGCATGCGCAATAATTGTTTTTCGTGTTTTAGTCGGCGGATCGGATTGCGCATGCGCAAAACAAATTTATTTGATTTGGCATTAGTTTTACCTTTATTCGAAGTGTCTACATAGTACAAAATTTCACTTAAATAAAACGGACAGACGGACAACATGGCAACAATAACCGGCTGTGTGGCTCAGCCCAAGTTGCACCACAAAATTAAATCTTGCTTAAAGTTAAGTCGAGCTTAAAATCTATGGCAACGATTATTCAGACAATCGTTGCTATGGTATTTAAGTTATGCTTAACTTTAAGGGATACTTAATTTAGACGGTGCAATTGGCCCTTAGTGGTAGAACGTTGGGTTACATTGCCGGGAGGTCGGGTGTTCGAACCTGGGTTGAGGTGAATTTTTCATCTGTGGTAGAGAAGGGAATTTCCTTAGATCAGTTTCGAGCATTCTGCCGGCTACTCCGAATTAGATTTTCCTGCAGTTTTCCTGATTCGTAAGGTAAATACCGGAGTAGTATAGAACAACTTGATACCTTCTGCAGGGGCACCTTTAAAAAGCATTATGCGGGTCACTCTGTAATCGGGCGAAAGCCTGTTGAGGGCCCAGAACAAGGGAGGGACAATAAATAAAAAAAATAAACAAAAAAATAGCGGTTTTTTTTAAATTTTTGTGGAAATGCGTTATGTTTAAAATCCACCGGCATCTGGTTGTACGGACGGGCAGTGGCGATAGGAACTTAAATTTGAGCAGAGTATACACATACGTTATCATTCCTTATAGTGTAAAGTCGAGCTAGCCAGCTAGCCGAATAACCAGAGGATAAGCGAAAACTACCTGCACTAAAACTGTCTCGTGTTACTTTGATGATCTTCCCAAGTGATCTAATTAGAATTAAGACGACCAATTACCATATTACCAATTATAGAAAACCGCACTCATTCATCACCCAAATAAAATAAACAGATGCAATATTGTATACCTGCTCACGAGTGTCATTGAATTTCAAAGCCGTTTCCCTGGAGCACTCTCATACCTATGGATTCGACAAAGCAAAAAAAGTAGTTTCCCGTCCATATTCAATTAGTTTACCATTGGAGATAACAAATGCGGGATAGGATCAGATAAAAAATGCGGTTTGTGGTAACGAAATTACTTTGCGTCGTTCTAATTATATGTTTAAACTTGTATCAACCCCTTTTCGGGACCATAGCTAAACAATTTTATGATGGTGGGTTTCGTTTAGGAAATGCCGAATAAATGCACGAGCATTTAAATTCTATTAGAGCCTAAGTAAGCTTGTGTTTGTGCTCTTTAAACGCCGCAAGAGTACCAACCTTACATCTTATACCTACAACACTGATATTAGTCTTTATGTGCGTTTACAAGAGCACTTAGACACTTTAAAAGAAGAATGAGGCAGGCACTCTCCGCACAAATTAAAATAGTCGGTGACAAAAAAAGGATAATGGTGCTTGTGGTTTGTGGTTAGCAGCTATTTTGTTACCTATTAACAATCGGCTGTATAGCTGTTAATAGTCAATAACTAGTCATTTCGATTAAATAGCGCCCATATATTTTGGAATAAACTGGGTCTACGGGTCCGCATGTTCACAGGATGCGTGTTTTAAATTATTTTCTGCGGAAGAGTCGCGCATTTCTTGTTTTGTTGGTTAGGTATAAATTTTATATAAATTAGCTTTTGGTGTGGTTTCGGCAATTCATAAAGAGATCGTGTTAACCGGATTTCATCAAAACTTGAGCTTGTTAAAGGAGTGATATGCTTGGGAAATGAATGGGTGGACCTGTTGTAAATGCCTGCGACTCATTTACTTGCCGTTGTGAAATTGATGCAATCGCAAAGCTGTATTACTTGTCGCATTCTTTATTCACAGTTTTTAAGAGTAGGCAGAAATAAAATGGGTCCTTATGTAGGTCGGGCCGTTGATTAATAGACACTATCATTTTCAATGATTTCGTTTGCGGATGAGTGAAAGTCATTAAAGAGACAGCTGATGTTAGGCTAAATGGTATTATACAAGAAACGTCTAAATGATTAACCTAGTGTTTTACCTGTAAGAGCTCTATGTCAAACGATGTTGCTCAAGGTATCATAATTGCGATTTTCAAAATTGATTAGCGTAGTTCATCAAACCACTTTAATTAACTTTTTTTTTAAACTAGGCGAGTACAGTAACTGACCACCAAAACTTTATTGGATGTATAAATGTAACTAATGAGTTGGTGATGATTAATACCCATATTTAAAACGCCTTTTATTGTTTGATGTGATGCGAAAGTATATAGTTTGAGCATAGTCCAGAAAACTAAGCGTAATAAAATACAGTAGACTCTCGTTAATACGAACTCAAAAAATTCCAGAGGGTTCACGTTGTCGAGATTGTTCACACTACCGAAGGCATGTAAAATATTTATTTTTATAAAATAACAGGTGATCAAGAATGAGTGGCGGTCGCGACGCCTTTGCAAGTTAAAGTACGATTTTCCATGCAAACAAAAATTTGAAAGGTGACTCGACAGGAACGCATTTTTGATCGCATAGTACAGTGTGTGCCATTTTGTAAATTATCAAGACAAACACGTGCGTTCGCCTCTCCACTTGCTACAAAAATGCCTAAAAAATGTCTAAAAGCTACTAAAACAGTTGCAAGCAAGTCTGAACCTGCAAAATGTACTGTTCACTGTTCACATTACTGAATGTTCATATATGCGATTGTTTACATAAACGTGAGTCTACTGTAGTACAAAATCTAGGGCGAAACTACTCCTTTTCGCCAAAACCTATAAAACTATATACCTAGGCAACTTGGTTCCATAGCTGTATTTGGTAGACCAGATATTTCGGACGCCTCTCGGTATCCTTCTTCAGTGGACCCTCCTGAGTCCTGATGAACGCTTCCTTTTCAAAAAGTTGGCATCAACAGCGATAGGCGTCCGAAATATCTGATCTACCAAATAAAGCTACTAAACCAAGTCCTTTTTCTTAGGCCTACACACTTTACAAACTTTCAGCTCTGTCCCAACAAGGACAAAAATTATTTCAGAATATTTTAACCTTGGCAAATCAGCCCCTATAATATTGTAAAATTAAGTAATTAAGTTATTACAGCGTTTCAATTACAAAATGAATACTACTAATTTAAAACTCTTATAGTTTCAAAAGGGGGTTAGCTGAAAGGGCTCAAACAAGGTAGTCCATTATATCACTTATTTTCATCGTACAGATCAACAAAATGTTTGGCATTAAAAAGGCTACAATTTGATGTTGTATCATTTTTCAAGTATCTTCAGTTGCGCTGGAGTAATTTTGACGAGAACATTTTTCATAAAATTGCATAAATTCGTTTTTCACTTTTAGCTCCAATAATTTTAAAATTAAATATTTTAAACTAATCAAACTTCTAGAAGGGATTTAAAAATATATATATTTTTAAAAAAAACTAAAAAAGGGGGGTGTTTTCGATTTTTTTTTTCGCTAAAAAAAAGTAGCGATCGACCTTATTTTTATCAAAACTCGATCAATTTTTACGCTGAAGACTTTTTTTCAAGAAAGGTTTAGGTATTTAAATACTTCAAAAAAGATTCTATAAGTTTTTTCTCGAAAAATGCATAGTTTTCCCGCTATGGGAATTAGAAGCCCTCTAATTTAGAGTTTGACGAACAAGAACCTTTAATAAGTCATAGCTGTGTTTATATGGGTCATATAACAATAATTGAAAACCATTTTCTTTGTGTTTCTAAATGCTACAATGTTGTGATCCACAGTTTTTTTTATACCTAAAAAAAATGCATCTTTTCCGATTTTTTTGCAAATAACAAATCAAAAATTCTTGTCTATTTTTTTGTGGTTAAGTTATAAAAAAAATATCCCCGAGATGGGAGGCAACCACCTCCAGGGCGAAAGCGCCCTTTAGCATAATATACATATACTATTCCCTTGTCAGATCAAAACCTTCGTTTTCTGAACTATAGTTGTTTGAGGTAGTAACTTTTTGGCAATCTGTCAAAAATGAAATTAAGATAAATAGATTATAGTCTCATTTTGGGCAGACTTGGTTTTTAAAAACAAAAGAACAGTATAGTTAAGTATAGTGTACATGTTGATTTTGGTTACAATTCGTTAGCCATACAATTTTGACAGAATTTCTTTGGTTTGGTTGGTTGGTTCATCGTAATCTTATAGTTTACAGGATCCTGCAACAGCAGGACATAAGCTCGTAAAAAATATAAAAAATCCTTTTGTGTAAATGTCAACTATAGATGGCTGCGTATCTATAGAAATCATTTTTGAATGTACAGGGTATTCCATTTTTACGGTGTAAATAATAACTGACTTTTTAATTAGAACACCCTGTATATTTCTTGTTGTTTCGATGTGATTTGTTAACCTTTATATTAAAATCTATTCACTTTTTTGATTTTTTGTCAATGTTGCCATTTTTTAAATTTTTTTCCGAATAATCAGGCCAAGTGTTTGACAGTTATCGTGTCCACGCACGTATAGACGGACAGACGGATACCATCGACATCCCTATAAAGCTTGCATCACTTTTCTCTGCCGCTTAATAATATACATGGAGTCCATTGTATACTACAAAAGTTATCATTTCCGGTGAATTGAAAATCACAAAAAACTTATTGAATATACGCGTTTTAATGTACATTTACCTTCCACAGTTGCCAAATGTCATTCAATTCGAACCAAAACTGTCGATACTACAGGACTACAGCTTGCGGCGTTTTATATCCCTATGTATACTGTTTTTACCTTTATCGTTTCCATGATACTTCAAATAATCTGCAATTGAGGTCTGAAAGTACGCTTAGCCCAAAGTTTATGATACTTTTTTGAAAAGTTAATTGAGAACGACACTATTTTGGTGGATTTATGAATGTACAACAAAATTAGGCCTCAAGTTTCTTTAAAATTACAGAAAAACGTTAGGGAGCTAAAAGAATTTAACCCACTCTGGCGCTGTTGAAACCTAAAGGTAAGTACCTATAGCTCAAATAAACACTAATTAGAATTTTAAATTTTAATTTCAAAATAAACGTAACAATTTAACACTTTTTGTTAATGTCCTCAAAAATGATAAATATAGGGATAAAAAGCCATTATTTAATAGTAGCACATTAAATAATTTTTTTTATTCCGTGGACTAAATCAACGTATTGTGTCATTCATTTAAGGCACTAAAATGTCACTTTTTATAGGAAATGTGTTTATTGATTGTTGCATAATCTGCCGTTTTCAAAATAAGTGTACCGGGGTCAAGTAAAAAGCGTAAGTATCGGCCCTAACCTCACTTTTTAAAAGAAACACCTTGTATATTTCAGTCAGACAGAATACTAAATTTTCTTTTCAAAACAATAGCACACCAGAGATGATATTTAAAAAACTCACGCTACTCAAAAAAAATTAAAATTAATTAAAAAAAAGAAAAAAAGGTTCAAATGGTAAAAAATTTGAATTGAATCAATTTAAAAAAGTTAGGTCCGATTACTTTTCTATTTGACCCCGTATACTTATATAACTTAATAAAAAAAGAAGTTATGGCCTTTTATTATAGAATCTAAAAATGCAACTTTAGCCCATAACTCAAAAACAAAAGGCTATAGGCCAGTTTGGTTTTCAAAATCGAGTTTATCACAAAATGTTTTCAAAATTTTATATGATCAAAAGGGCGCTTTCTAAAAAAAGGCAAGTAATGTTTGGTTGTTCGACTGCTGTGAATGATCATTTGCAACAAGTTACAAAGGTATTCGATGTTTTACCAAGGAGTGTCTGATTTTGTCTTTCTAGCCTCTACAGAGGGTGCTATTTTCGCGGGCCACGGCAAATTGTTATTTCTCCCGCCCGCTCTGTAGATGTATTGGCCCACTCTAATGCCCGTTTTACATGCTGCTAATTATTAAATAACCTTCCAGAAATTTTTGAAGTGACAGATCTCCTTTAGATTCGGCAATTCTATTCCACTCAAGTGAAATTTTGCTAATACTAACTTGAAAAAATATAGGTTAGATGGACGTCTTTCATAACTTGTTTAATTATTTAATTACATACACAAAAAAACAAAAGTTGGAAACTGTTGGTTTCACCGGGACGGTGCTCTCGCGCATAACGGCATAATCGTGAAAACCTATCTGGCAATTTCCGGGAAAATGGAAAATATGTTCGGAAGGTATCCTCGCACAATTAGAGCGGGGGTGTTCGTATATTTTGTATTGGCAAAGGATTCTTCTTATAAAATGAAATTTAAGTAGCGCGTAAAAAATGGATTGCACATGTGCAACGCAAACTTTCTTATTTTTGGCGGATTTTTACGAAATTTTAACAGGAGTTGCAAAAATGGGGAATTAATGCAAGTTGAAATGCCCATTTCGTAAATCGCAATTACTTTGTTAACTTTTTTATTGTACCTATAATTTTTGACAACCCTGATATTACAGTTTCACTAAGGTATGTACCTATATCCTGTATTATTTGTATACATTGTTCGTATTACAGCTACTAATATCATAAGACAGACGGCTAAATTCCTTTTCAAATAAGCTTATTTAACGTTTTTGATAAAGATTTTATCGTATCGTCTAATGAAAAAGTGCCTGTATAATGGTTCGTATAGCTAAATATTTTTCCTTCACTTCTTTAACGAACATCTGTATCTGTAGTTTTATTCTACCTATTAATAGAAAATACACATTTTACAATTTTACCTACTGTGTATTTATGCGCAAATAGATGTTCGAATTTTCTCAGGATTGCAATTAGCAGTGATAGTAGTTCTGAAATATCATTTCTAGATTCTAGATCGCTTTCTAAATTGTTTTCAAGACTCTCGGATTAAATAATCCAATTTTGTCTAAATCGCGTTTTACATGCTGAAAGTTTTTGTGAAAGTTGAAATTCGATTAGCTGAATAGGTGCCCCTCTTGAAAGTGAAATGACTTTAAACTTTTCGGTTCGGATATGAAATATTTTACTTTCAGCTGAAATTGTACTGTTGTCAATTCTAAGATTGGACATTTAAAATTACTGTTGTTTTGTCATTTATTGTTCAATTGCGATGTGTTGACGGAGGTAAAGCCAGATTATTGAGAGAAATATTATCTCGTGAAATCCATAGCGATTTTCGGTGCTGAAATTAAATAATTAAACAAGTTATGAAAGGTGTCCATCTAAACTATATTTTTAGGTTGGTATTAGCTAAATTTCACTTGAAAGTGAAATACAATTGCAGCATGTAAAGTAAGTAGGTACATGTCACTTCAAACATTTACGGAAAGTTTGACTTTCATGAAAAACTTTCAGCATGTAAAACGGGCTTTATCAATGGTAAATAAACCGGAGCAAATATCTTAATATATATTACTGGGGTTTGAGAATGGGCTTGGAACGTAGTTACGTAGAGCTATATGAATATAAAAGATACGATCTAGAAATCTAAACGACTATTTGCACCTACAACTTTCAATACATTTTAGGATATGTTCATCTTAATGCCCATTTCACAAAGATAATGAAAGTTAATCAATGATTAAAAGTATATTAGAATGTTGACCACCTTTGACTGTAAGGTAAGAAGTTTCACATTGTAATATTTTTAATCAATAATTAACCTCTTAATCATCGTTTGTAAAATTGAGACGAGAGTCGAAAAGTACCAATAGATATCTACCAATTGCGTACGGCCAAAAAGAAGTTCGCATTTTACAGTGATACATGATTTTCGTGAAGTACAAGTGCAAATTCAAAGAAGTTGTGATGTGACCAACCACATAAAATATATACTTTATCTCAATGAAGAATTGCAAACTAAGTTGAATTTATATAGATAGCACGACAGATCAAAAATGTATCACTTATTTCAGAACATTAACCTTAATGAGAATGCAACAAACAAAAAATGCTAACCGTAGGTGCCTATATACATATAAAGATCTAACGCTAATCCAATTACATAATTTATAGTCGGTCAAAAGTGACATTTTCCATAAATGTTATAAAAACCCTTTATTGCTTCCTGTAATAACTAATCAAGTGGACATGGATATTTTATGAAAACTATTGATCGTTCCGCATTGCATAATGCACTTGAAGACCGACATCATGAAGCTGGATATCAAAAAGTTGCAGGCGTTGAAAGCGGCTTATTTAAATCGGCAATGACGAGTAAAAAGCTGTTCATATGCTTAGAGGGAGGTGATTCTTGTACACAATTCATGCCTGTTCATAAAGTAATTCAACATGGCAATTATAACAACCGTATACATCATGTGTTAAAGTATTCCTTTACAATAAAATGTTTAAGTTTATACCCGCCACCACTTAAGTGTTATAAAAAATTTATTACCAAGAACAAGTTTTTCATATAATTAAAGAATGGCGAGCAATTTGTATACAAGACATTACTTTTAAACGTTTTGTAAAATGTTTTCTTTTAAATCGGCCTAGGCACTTAATTAAAAAAAAAAGCACCTATGGTTTTTGAAATTTCTTCTTTAGTTTCTTTACATTGTTCATGGCTATACAAGTGCAATTGTATGAATAATACTTTAGAAACGACAGTGATTTGTATTACGCTTATGACATATTGTATAGGTGCACGTCATGTGCGGCTTTTAGAAAATCAATTGGCATGAGTAACGGTTCAATTGTTTGTAATATTAATCTTTCATCGACGCATAGAATTACGAAAAATTGCCCATTCACTTAGGTGTGTAATGCTTATCCTCTTGTATAGGTGACCATTTTTGATAAAAACGTGCGGGATTGAACTGTCATCGTCGGATCAATCATTATTCGATTTGTTATCATAACGATATTTATTTTACGGATATCTCGAATATCCTATCGGAAGTTTGACTCAACGATACAGAGAGTAGGTAAATATTACAAACGATAAAAGCATGCAGCTTAGGAAGGTACACGATTTTATAATATAATATAAGGATATGTAAGCTGATAATTTTTGCATTGATTGCAGTGCGATTTTTATGTCCAAAGCCATATTAGTGCGCACTGGCACCATGTGCCCTTCTAACTTACACACAGGAAATTTATGTGGGAAATACTTTTTTGTCTTCTCCGATTACTATTAAAAACCTGTTGTAAGTTTACCTACTACTTATAGTTATACTCCTTTCATTGTGCGGTACAATATTGAAAATATAAGTACGACAAGCACGATTGTTTTAGGTACAATCGAATTGACTCGCGTCTGCGATTTACAAATCGTCTAAAATCAAAGAGAGATGGGCTAACCCGAAGATCGATTGCGATTCTCTCAAAATAATAAAATTAAAATGCTCACCTGAGTCATGAGCCTGTCGGCACCGGTTCCCTCTTCGTCTTTGAAAATAATATCCTGATTATAATTTGGCACTAAGTCTCTAAATCTCGTATTGTTCCTATCAATTCGTCCCTCGGTAAGTCCACTAGCCGTAAGGGTGTTTTCGGAAACGTTTGGAACGTGCTGTTTAAATACAAGTGGGGTAAGTTTGCGTGGTCCCCTACGACGGCCGACACCACGACCCGGACCGCAGGCCTGGGTAACCAACACCAGGGCAAGTAGCAGCGCTCCTAGAGCGCACCACCTCATCTCCTGAACGCATTCATCCCGTACCACACACATGCATTCACAGAAACGGTACTCGCCAAAGGTAAGTACTCGCACTTGTCACAGGTAACACACAAACTAATGGCCCCACTCTACGGTCTTGGCCATCTTCCTCTGTGGTCCATTGTGCGCCTATTGGTTAGCGGGCGGAGCCCTGACAGGTGAAGGCAGATGTACCTGTGGCTCGCAAATCACCAAGAAGTCTGACGTCACATCTACCATCTAGGTCATCAGCTGGATTCTTGAGCATTAGTACCATTGAAATTTAAACAATATCGGTTTGTCACTGACTGAATTACCATGCAATAAGTGCGAACATAAATTTCTTAAGCAGATTATAGTTGGGATTTTAAACGATTACATGAAATTTACTATGTCGTATAATAGACAATTTAAATAATAATCCTTTATTTCATTCAGCATGTGAAGTACGTTATGTAGTGAAATAAATCAGTGCCAATTCTAATTCTACATGCCATAAATTTATCTCATAAACATCGATTATATGCAGTGTATACCTATAACTACACTAATATTGAAGCAATTCGGGGTAAGAAATTTAACGACTTTGCCAGTTTGCCTTACTCCGTTCACTAAATTAACGTTAAAGAAATATTTGCACAGTATAACAAAATTGGCCACATTTTATGTAAATATTATCGACTTGAACTATATAAACATCATCGGCATTACTCATCATCAAGCTCAGTATATTTGCGCACACTATACCTGTAAATATTGGTAGGTGAATCATTGATTTTAAATATACTTAATTGTTTGCAATTTAATAGAACCTCCCAGCGATTTAAAAAACAAGCATAAGTATTTAAGTCTATTTTAACGGTAGGTATGTACCTATATTATATACTTAGTGTGACAGCATGGCCTAATACTCTTATTAGGCCATGGTGTGACAGTATTATGCACTTCCAAGCACTGTGTACCTGTATAGGGTGTCTATTTCGAAACATTCCAGAGATTCTTTTATTAAATGTAAATGAATAATATCAAAGAAAATGCTCAAATACAGTATTCAAACACGTCCCTCTTTTTCAATCCCATTTTCCATTGAACTTTTCATTTTAGTTACCTCTATAGGAAGAAGGACTAATAAGACTTTATAGAGTTTATACTGAGATATTTTTTAAAAGAACATATATTCCCCATGCATTCTTTCAAATGGACCATATCATAATAATAATAGGTAATAAGTAATAATAATAATATGTATTTGATCTTTTGGCCATTTACATGGATAAGATAAGTCACAGTGTATATCAACAAACAAACAAAGATTAATGAAAAACAATAAACTATTAATCATAACATTATCACAGTACCTATACTTTTTTTAGTTGATACAATTTACCTATTGATTTTATTTTGGTAAATAAACTTCAAAATTTCAAATATGTAGACGCAGATAGACAGACGATGAAACAGATTGTGTTCTGTGGACACCAGCCATACACCTTATTATTCGTAAAAAATACGTTCATTTTCTCAGTAGGTATCTACGTATCAAATTTTGTAAGATGACACACCCTTGAACAGGGTCGGAAAAACATTTTGAGATCGACAAAAGTTAGTATCTACGTACCTGCGGATCTGTAATCCAGAAAATAAAATAACTCCACTTCTTGGATCGACCATGAAAAATCGTAGAGTTTCCGCTATCAGTAGGTACCTACGTGATAATAGTGACTGAAATTTTGGATTTGTTGTTCTCATCTAACCACAAAGCGGAAAGGAAAAGTTTGGGAATGGCCATGAATCTCCTAAACAAACTTTTGGCCCCTGATAGCCTTAAAATTTGTTCTTTGATCAAGAATATGAATAAATTTAAATGAGAAATGCAAATATGCACTTGACATCTCTAGTGTATCGATAAATCAAGTCATTTGAATATCCATAAAACTACCCCCACCACTCCCTTAGGCACAACACATACTAACGCAAATTATAAGAATACCCAGACGCATATATATTGCACCAAAACAAATAGACATTACTTTTGCTCGCGCCTTTACGTTTATTTTATAATTAAGTATTGCAGTTGGTAAAATTGTTAGATATAGTTGATGAATTGACAAAACCACATTGTATCAAATAAGTTTAGTTATTGTATTCGTTAAATTTATAGTCTAGTTTATATAGTCTTTATATATGTCAAATGCTTCTGTACGTATGTTGTGACCATATATACTTCTTTTATATATATGGTTGTGACTGAACTGAACGGCTGGACGGATTTTGATGAAATTTTTTTGTGTCTGTGTGTCCCCGGATGGTTTAGATTCACAATTGAGCCCTATTTCGCGTACCGTGCCGTATTGCCCGTATTTACATTTTTTTACATTCTGATGTGAGTTAGGTTTTCGTTATCATAATACAGCGTGTTTCAAAATGAATAGAGGGGTTTTAACATGTTATAATATTTAATACATCAAACTTACAGCCACAATTGTTATATCAAATGAAAGAGAAACTCAAACAGTTTTACATTATAGCCTACAAGTGTTCAATGTGAGCACCATTCGTCACTTGGCATACGTCAAGACGGTATGCTAGTTCTTCCCAAACTTTGATGAGTGTCTCATTAGTAATTGCTGCAACAGCTGTTTCAATCCTGTTTCTTAAATCGGGAAGGTCGGCTGGCAGTGGAGGCACATACACACGGTCCTTAATAAACCCCCAAAGATAAAAATCACACGGGGTTAGGTCGGGTGACGCACTGATGCCAACAAACAAAAACTGTTTGAGTTTCTCTTTCATTTGATATATCACTTGTGGCTGTAAGTTTCATCTATCAAATATTATAACATGTTGAAACCCCTCTATTCATTTTGAAACACACTGTATATCTGTCAATATCGAGCGTACGAAGGCGCGGGGGAAAATCTAGTAGTATAATAAAATCTAATTCAAAAAATGCGTGTTGCAAATTTATTTTGGTCCAATACATATGTGACTGGGCTCATAATCGTTATACAAGGTGTTGTAAAAAAATTGGGTGTTAGAGGGGATCAAAACAAGCATTTTTCCAAATAAACCGTGGGTCCAACGTATTTCGAGCAACTCCCACAAAAGTGATGAAATTTGCATTTCTTCTCGGCGACCATAAGAGTTAGAAAGACTGGTGGCACGTCTTTGAATAGGTTTTCGGTATGCCATTCCGATTTTGCAAAAATGTTTTCAAAATTCCTACCACGAAAGGGTGCACCCCTAAATGAGGGTGCGAAAAAAAATTATGATTTCGACGAAATTTGGTATCTGGGGTTTTTGAACATGAAATCGATTGATCGAATGATCACGAATATGAAATTAGATTTTGATAATGCGAAAAAAAAATTCCACTGCAATTCCTGGTCGAACAACGAAAATGGAGAGAATTCCACGAAATTCGTTTTATAATAGGTACCTACTTGATGAGTTAAGGAACAAAATTGTCGAACAGTTTTTTAAAATCACTTTTCAAACAAAAGGTGATAACTTTGAGATTACATGTTCCTATACCTAGCTATCTTTAACAGTTTCTGATTTATTCCCATTTCATTGAATTGATACCATTTTTTTTTATTTTCTTTTTAGTAGTCCATCAGCCATTATTTTAATCATCCTTTTATATTTATATCAAAATATACCAATTTTGATTCTCTATCTCATACAATAGTAAGAAAATGGTCATTTCATTTATAAAAAAACTGAGTTTTTAGTCTCTGAAGTTTCTTAAATTTGGATCACTATAGGTGCGGTCGTACGCAACTTATCTTTTTTTAAGTACACTAAAAGAAAGCCCTATTGGTGTTCTATTTGCTGATAAAAACGGGTTGCCATAATTGCAACCGTTTTCAAGTAATCAATTATCAAGGTACCGCCTACATCCGCCATTTTTTTTCTTAAAGTTAAAATAACTTGAAAACCATAAATGGTAGATATCGACATGGTATCAAAAGAACTGAAATTTTACGTAGAATCCAAAAATACAATAAAAAAATAGGAGTTGCAGTTTAAAAACGAAGTTACTAACTACTTCCGGTATTTCCGGAAGTGCGACTATTTTCAAAATATTTTTACGTCGATTCGGCTTTCAGAGTTGTACACATTTTCAAAAACCTATCTATTTTACTTTCCCAGAAACGTTTAACTAAAGCTCCCAAAAAAACACCCTGCATACCGAGCCTATCGGCTTGGGAGGTTTTTCTTTTTGATTGTTTTCAGGTGGATGCGAGAACTGAGATCACTTCTTGGCGTCAACTGCTAGCCATATTCGAGGTAAGAGTTGCCTTATATGTTTTACTTGTACTTGGCCCTATACGTGCGAATTTTTGCTCGGAAGATCAATTTATTTGTGGAAAGTAGATCCAGTAATTACTCGTAGTTTGCTAATCGATCATTCTTGATTGGGGTTTGGTAACTTGGGGAAATTTCAATTGTACAGTGAATTTACTAAGAGTTGTGAGTCACGTAATTTATAATTTTGAATATTTGGGGGAATGTTTTGTATTTGTATGATAGGTACGCTATCCAATTGTGCAGAGTTGATATTTGAGAATACACCAGTATTTATTTTGGTACCTATAAATTGATTTGTACTGTTACGAGTATTACTGCCCTCGTATCTTGTCAATTTCATACGGGGAGAGTTAAGATAGAAACTGAGTGGCACTGGCGCTCAACCCCCATTGGTAAGTGGTAACGAAGGAAGAAGATCATATGCCCAGAACGAACTACCGCTGTGACACATCTCAAGCTTTTATTTTAGTTTCTAATATTGAGTGTTGGCTGTTTATGCGGTGGATTTGAGGTAACGCAGCGCTAACTCAGCCCACCGTTATACCTTACTCTCCCCATTTACCCCCAAAGATATTTGTTTTAATGATTAAATTAAAACACATATACCTATGTGAGGACCAGGGTTGACCATCTGCATTTAACGTACGTTCGTACAGAATTAGGGATGTCAATTGTATGTTACAGTTCAACTGATTTAGGGAGAAATCTTAGATCACCACGGTACATTGACTGCAAGTATTCTCGATTCAGATTACCAGTGAGATCTCTGGTGGCAGTGTAATAAACAGGTACAGCTAGGGAGAAGACCGCAGTTTTGTTTATTTGTAATAACCAAAAGTAATCAATATTGTACTGTGTACGGTTGTAAAAGTAAATATACTTGCAAACATTTCATTTGCAATCAATGTAATCACACCTCAAAGAGGAAGGATAGTTTCAAATGTCACATTCAAAACTTTTAAATGTGACCGATGCAATTATGCAACCAACAATAAGGACATTTTAAGAAATCATCGCATAATATTTCCCAAAATCGTTAATTGTGAACAGTGCAAAATTACGCAACAAAAGATAGGAGATAGGGATTTCTGAAGAGCCCCTAATTTTATACAACTAAAATATAGATCTGGTTCTCATATTAATGAATTTGAATATCGTTACTTTGGCTACTGTATTTTGCCGGTAACAGTTTAAGGAGCGTAAGAGATTTATTGTCTGTTAAGACAAAGGAATAATATTTAAACTCATTAATATCACAGTTCCAAAAAGTTATTTTGAATGCATAAAAGAGTTGTCTTTTAAAAGTAGACATAGGGAAAATCAATACAGATAAATCCCTATGTCTACTTCTTAATAAATATCAATGTATGCTCTTTTTAGCGCATTTCCACAAAAATAAAAAAAAATGCGCTCGCTATTGTGGCCACTTTGTCCGTCCGTCCGTCCGCTCGCTTTGCGACGCTACTAGTTCTTTATCTTAAGAGCTATTGTTCCACTTTTTTCGCTATTTGGTTCGTTATGGTGTCGAGTCTTGTACCAAGGAAGGAATTTTTTCTGTACCGCTTACAAAAAAAGTTATTGTAAAAAAAACCAAAAAACCGTTTTTTAAATGTTCCATAATTTTACACTTTTGCCTTTTATTAACGATCCTAGAGATCGTTTATAATTTTGCATTGCTATCTGTCGTCTGCCTGTTGGTCTGTCCGTCTGTTCTTTTGCCTGTCTGTCCATCTATCTGTCCGTATGAACGATAACTTTGTTTAGAAATGTTCGATCGCTTTTACATCTCCGTTAGTTATGAACTGAATTGCATGAAATTCAATATGGGCATAGCTTTAGCCATATAATACGCAATGCCAAAAGTTGAATCGAATCGATTCAAAATTCACAGTGCCCTTTTCGCATCTCGACCATTTATAAACCGAATTGCAAACTTTTTTACTTAATAATAATAATAATAATATTTATTCGTCGGATTTCACAAGAGTGTTTCGACACGTCGAAATATACACAATATATATAAATAATATAATAATAAATGCAGACACTAAAACATAAAAAATAAATTATGTAAAAAACAGCAAGCAAATTTTTAAAAACAAATAGGTAAAAAAAAAAAAACAAAAAAAACGGAAGCTAAAACCAGAACACGTCCGCCCTGATGGTTGACAAGTACTCTTCGATGGAATAGAATGCTTTACTTAAGAAATATTTCCTAAGTACGCTTTTAAATTCTTTTACACTATACCTTATAAACGTATTTGATGCATATGCACTTGGAATAAAGGAAAATCAACCGCCAATTTCTTAATTTGGTTTTGCGCATGAGCAGTGCCAACTTTTTTATTTATGGAAGAATTTAAACGAAATTTGATACATAGGCACTTGGGATAAAGGAAAATCAAACGCCAATTTAAAAATTTGGTTTTGCGCATGCGCAGTGCCAACTTTTTTATTTATGGAAGAATTTAAATGAAATGTGATACATAGGCACTTGGAATAAAGGAAAATCTAACGCCAGTTTCAAAATTTGGTTTTGCGCATGCGCAGTTCCAACTTTCTTATTTAGAAAAGCATTGAAATGAAATTCTTCTTATAAACTGAAATTGAAGTAGCACGTCAAAAATGGATTGCCCATGTGCAACGCTATCTTTCATATTTGTGGCCGGATTTTTACGATTTTAATAGAAGTTAGTTGCATCTTACAAATGGGAAATGAATGCAAGTGGAAATGCGCTTTATGTAAATCGTTTACGATTACTTTTTAACTTGTTAACTTTATAGTGCGAGCTTTAGCGCTAATCTGACTAGCGAATTGTAGAAAATAGATCTCATCTGTCTATCTATACTTCTTTGTTTCCACTCAGTAGTTTACTTTCATGCAAGTTTTAACGTATGAATTAAAATAAACCTGATGTTAGTTTTGCTTTTATTTAAAGTGTATTTATATGAAATTTCATTTAATTGCTTCCATAAATAAGAAAGTTGGCACTGCACATCCTACACAAAAAATGGCACTACATTTGCCTTTATTCCAAGTGGCTATGTATCAAATTTCATTTAAATACCTTCATAAATAAGAAAGTTTGCAATTCGGTCTGTAAATGGTCGAGATGCGCAAAGGGCACTGTGGATGCTGATCGATTAGGCTCAACTTTTGGAATTGTGTTTTATATGGCTATGCGCATATTGAATTTCATGCAATTCGGTTCATAACTAACGGAGATGTCAAAAGGGTCTTCCTTATTTTTTGGGCTACATAGCCCATTCACGAACTCCGATCTACAAATTTGATAAAGAATCCACCTGCAAAGATTCACCGTAATCGGTCCATTCGTTTATGAGTTATCGTGCTAACGGACGGACGGACGGACATACACCGCAAAATTATAAACTCGCTAGGAGCTCGTGAATAAAGCGCAATGAACATTGAACAAAAATTAACCAACGTCACCATTACTTGTATAAAACCTATAAATCTTTTATTGCGTCTATCTACCTTCAATTTCTAATTGACTTCATGTAGAATAATTGCACTTATACCTAATTACCTGTTGTTGTGTATCTCATTATGGGAGGTATGAGCGTATGGAGAATCGATACCTACTTTTGTTCGTTTTCATTTACACTTCTGTAATGTAATTTTTAATACATAAACATAAATTTCAATAAACAGAAAGTGATTTCAAAATACATACGACTAAATAGGTATGCTATGTAGAAATAACAATGGAAGGGGTACATATTATCTTAATCTGTGATTATGGCAGGGTGAAGGTGAAATACTTCCGGCCATTTAATCTGCGTTCAAAAAATAAAACTACACGCTAATACGCCGCTACGGCTACGACATTGTACAGACTCGATAGTTCTTCGTAACAGAACCAACAATTGAAGAAAAAGTGTCATGTGTTCGTACCTTATTTGTAGTTTATTACATGAACATAGATCTAATTATTTTTAAGTTACAATCGATATAAAGGATTCCGAACGTCGAATTTTTACAAATTCAAATATTTCCAAGAATTGTTCTCAAATATATCCCACTTATTTAACATAACTAGTTCTTATAGACGAACAAAAATGCAGAAGTAAAGTTCTTTAAATATCTATCCGCCCATTAGTGACTAAATTTTGCCATATTCAAATTTGTAACGATTTGAACTATTAGAGACTTTAACTTTTTCATTTTTCAATTAGTGTACCTACGAGCATAAAAAAAATCTATTTCGATCAGCTGCTTTTTAAAACGATGCATGTAAAATGCAGGTAGGTAGGTACATATTTTAATGATTTAACAAGCAACATTTTTAATTTTTAATAGTTAGTAGAGTTAATTTGCATTCGTGATGTGGGTAAATAAAAATTTATTTGACTTTACTGAAAAGTAAACTAAACTATTTTTGTAAGTGTTAATTAGTTCAATTAATATTTAGACACCGCTCATACAGATATTTGAGTAATTTTTTGGGTTATGCCTTTGTGGTTCCACCACTTTTATTGGTAGGTAATTGAGTATTTAATTTATTGCAGATTACTCGCAGAAATACGTGAAAGATGCTATTTGGGATTTTAATCTATGTGAGTGATGGGACTGCTAAATTAGGTATTAAATATTAAGAGTCTTCTGTTCCCACTGCACATAATCATTGAATAAAAAATTTATTTTTGTTCTATGACACAATGTAAATTTCCATAAGAGAGTTTATAGCAACTGATTACCAATTGTTTAAAGATTAGATGTTTTGCACCGACTCGATCAAGACGATTTATGGAAAAACAATTTCTAATCAAATTCTCATTATAAATTGTTTGTAAATACTAATTACAAATTCCGTTGAAACTTAAAAAACATTTCAACGGGCAGCCAGCGGCATACAGAATCACATATCAAAATTTCGTTGACTAACTATGTATCGTAGGCCCAAAATGTATAACAAAAGAGTCAAAAAAGGTATTAAATCATAATTCGCAAAATGTAATCTCGCAAAGAAAGGTATAAAATATAAAATGAACGAGTTGGATACCTTGGAAACATATCTATTTATACGTTTGCATTTTTACAGAGCAATCTTTTTCAGGGCGACTAGCTACATTATAAAACAAATATAAATTGTGCACAAATCTTGTGCAGATAAAGCGCATTTTTTTTACCGAAATAGCTTTTGTTTTGACATCCCAATGCATATATTTCTTGCAGACGTCTCAATCGCCCTTTGTGAATACTCTCTTCCGACCAGAGTTGGACTGGGTCACTGGGTCAACTGGGTCACCTGGGTCACTAAATTAAACTGGGTCACTGGGTCGCTGGGTCACGTCGTACTCTTTTCAGTTAGACCCAGTGACCCAGTTGACCCAGTGACCCAGTTTGACCCAGTGACCCAACTTGACCCAGTTTGACCCAGTGACCCAGTTTGACCCAGTGACCCAGTTTGACCCAGTGACCCAGTTTGACCCAGCGACGCAATTTCACCCGGGGACCCAATTCGACCCAGTCACCTAGTTTGATTGAATAACGCAGTTAAGTCAGTGCCCTCGGTTCAAGTGTACAGATTATGCAATAAATGAAATGCTGGTTTGTTGAAAATAATACTCGATTGCTTGACAACTGCCATTTCTGTGATGTTTGCTTTAATACTGCCGTAAAAAACTTTCCATGTCCCGAATTGTATTAGAATAAACCGATACAACGTAATATCGAAGGATCCTCAGTATTACCATCACTTATTGAACGATCATTGAATAACGATTTCGACATGTTTTGATCAAAATCCATGTGGTCCCTAAAAATGCATAATATTCATGCCTTGGGCATTAAGATAATGGCTCTTGGTCATTTTTCCAACCATCTTGGTGAATAAATAACGATTTTGACATGTTTTGATCAAATGCCACATGGTGGACAAAAAATGATCAAATTCATGTTTTGATCATTGAGATAATGCTCTTGGTCTTTTTTCCAACGATCTAGGTGCATAAATAACGATTTTGACATATTTTGATCAAATGCCACATGGTGGACAAAAATTGATCAAATTCATGTTTTGATCATTGAGATAATGCTGTTGGTCTTTTTTCCAACGATCTAGGTGCATAAATAACGATTTTGACATATTTTGATCAAAATCTATGTGGTCGCCAGAAATAGATCAATTTCATGTTTTGGTCATTGAGATAATGCTCTTGGTCTTTTTCTCAACGATCTTGGTGCATAAATAACGATTTTGACATGTTTTGATCAAAATCCATGTGGTGACCAGAAATGCATAAAATTTGTGTCTTGAGCATTGAGATAATGCCTCAAGTCTTTTTCTCAACGATCTTGGTCCATAAATAACGATTTTGACATGTTTTGATCAAAATCCACGTGGTCGCCAAAAATGGATCAAATTCAAATCTTGGGTATTGAGATAAAGCCCCTAGTCTTTTTCCCAATGATCTTGGTGCATAAATAACGATTTTGACATATTTTGATCAAAAAACCATGTGGCCTCAGAAAAATAATTTAACATTTTTTAATCACACACATGCGGTTATCAAATGTGCACGTGATATACTCTTTCAGCATCAAGATAATGCGTTTGAAAACCTTTAAAACTCCAAATTCATGTGTAAAAAATAATCTTGACATATTTTGATCAAAAAACCATGTGGCCTCAGAAAAATAATTTAACATTTTTTAATCACACACATGCGGTTATCAAATGTGCACGTGATATACTCTTTCAGCATCAAGATAATGCGTTTGAAAACCTTTAAAACTCCAAATTCATGTGTAAAAAATAATCTCATTCATTTTGCTCTAAAACTTTTGACCTAGACCACAGAGACGAGTTATATTGAATTGTTACACATCTAAGAGTCATAGGGAATAATCTAGCGAAAGTCCGAACTCGATACATGAGCTAGGGAATGAAATATTTTGATTTCTATTATATTGAGTCTGCAGTTTTTCCTGTTCCCGATTCACTTGAAGCCCTCTAACTTTTGTTCCTGTTGAACCAGCTTCCCGAAAATCAATAGCGACCATCCTTAATGTCCAAAGTACCCGTATACCAAATTTCAACACAATCGGCCACTTTTAAAAAGAGTTAGAGCGCACACGGACGGACGGACGGACGGACGGACGACAATAGAAAACTATAAAGGATCTGAGGATCCTTAATAATGTTATTTCTTTGCTTCAGGGCTTACCAGTTTGCTTACAGGTGTTCATTCACATTTAATTTTTTTCTACTAGTTAGCTTAATCCAAATAAATCTTTTCTCTAAATACTTTCATTGACTACTTGACTACAAACTATAAACAAATGCATTTGATTTTTTTAGGTATTAGTTCTCTTGAATGAAATTGGGCTACGTGCTTGTTGCCGAATATTATTTAGGAAGTTTTTTTTTTAAATTATTACTTGAAATTGTTTTGGATGATACCTAACAATAATTTAATTACTGGGCTACCGGGTCAGGACGGGTCACTGAGTAAAGCTGGGTCAAGATGGGTCACTGGGTCAAGCTGGGTCACCGGGTCAAGCTGGGTCACCGGGTCAAGCTGGGTCACCGGGTCAAGCTGGGTCACTGGGTCAAACTGGGTCAAGCTGGTCACCGGGTCAAGCTGGGTCACCGGGTCACCGGGTCCTGGGTCACCGGGTCACTGGGTCACCGGGTCACTGGGTCACCGGGTCACTGGGTCACCGGGTCAAGTAAAGTAACTGGGTCACCGGGTCACTGGGTCACTCTATGCTTGACCCAGTCCAACTCTCTTCCGACATTCCGTTCTTGAGGTATACCTAAGGGAATATACCCCATCACGATAAGAGGTCGAGGAGGAGGGCTATAGTTGGTAGAAATTAATTTCCTTTCATTACAATACCATGAAAGGTAGAACATGCGCCCCCCCCCCCCACACCACATCACAATCTGAGACCAATTCGTTGTCGTATGTAAAAGCTATGCACGTTTTACTTTCAAAAACAGTATCTCAGGAAATAATTCGTGGGGGGCCCCCCTTTCAGACAGCGAAATTTGATGGCCGTCTGGCACACCTTCAAGGTCTAGGCTCCCTACTGCAAAAAATTCCAGGACTCTAGGACCATTCCCCTAGAAGTAGTTCATGACGGTAGAAGTGGGTCCGGACGGACGGACAAAACGCAAACAATAGCACTTTTTTTTAATTGTTAAAAAATGCGCTAAAAAAAGTACAACATTTCATAATATAGGGTTTTCGCTATAAAAAGCGTTGTACGTCATTGATTTGGTGACGTCAACAATACGCGACATTGTACCTATGCTGATAGATTATACGATATGATCGGGGTAACATCTAAACAGTTTGCGGCACAAAACTTAATACATATACGTGTATTAATTTATATTTTAGTTTAATAAATATATAGTAAATTTAAAAGTAAGTAGAAATATATTAATCTTTTATTTAGCTTTTAGGTTATGTTTCAACCATCCAGAGCAATTATATTAGAAAACTCAGAGAGAATTGTTTTGGGCTTTCTGTGTGAAACCAATGAAACCATCTTACTGTGCTGCAACTGGTTCAAGGAAAGTGCAATCTATTAAGTCTGTAACCCTTAGCATTTTGATTGTAACGTATCGCTACCGTTGTGAGAATAAGCCTGAGGAATAATGAGGCATAAAGCATAATGTAAATGTTTCGGTAGTTATGCACAGTTGCACAGGCCACCACCAAATAAATATCAAGTTAATGCTTGTTTGCAATCTTGACTGATGAACTGATTTTACGTTATTTTACAAGAGCACATGACCAACTCTTGCTGTAGTGGAATTTATGAATAGCGAAGTTCAACCAATACAAAAACACAACAGCTTGGGAAATTCTGCAAATCGCCGAAATGTTTAAATTTAATGCTGCCACAAAGTTATCACTTATCACAATTAGTAGAAGTAGTCAGGAGTAATTGAAACTATACTTACTTCTCGAACAGAACCTAATGGTAATAAGGGACCCCCATTATCTCGTTGCAAACACAATAAAAATGTAAAATTATATAAAGAAAAAAATTAAGATTAAATTAAATAAATTAGATGAAATTTTCTTCCTCTCTTAAATCTTGAAACCTTTTTTTTTTAAAATACATGTAAGTTATGTTATAAAAATAAAAGCTTGATTAAAAAAAAATTAAGGTGGTGCGTAAATAAAAGAAAACTTAACTTAAAGATAATGTTCTAGGTGAAGTAATACTACACCAGTAAGAATAATGAGAAAAAATTACTCTGCACACTGGGAGGATAAGCAAATCCAAGGTCATGCTACAAACGCCATACACACGTAGAGAAATCTAATAGGAATCAAGAGATATAACTATTAAATTTAATGAACATATTTTCAACGCAACATATCGCTAGTGAAGCTTTGGTGTAAATATGCAGATGTATAACATAAACCAAGCAAAATTAATCAAACTGTAGAATTAACTTAAAATAAGATACATGTTTTCCAACTCAGTAGTCGTTTAAGTGAATAAAAATTCCTTATAGCTCTTTTCTTGAACACCCGAACTGTAGTTCAAATATACTTTGAGAGTAATGGTTAAAAAAATAATTACGAAATTTTGGACCGAGAAACAAGAATGTGTTTTGAAAAAACGATTTAGTGATTTTAAGTAGACGCAACAGTTTCTTAGAATATTCCCAGTTTTGTGAATTCCAGTACCCACTGTTCCGGACCAACTGTATCTTATAGAAAATTTTATTCTAAACAAGTTCATTTCTGTTTTTTTCCCTCAGAGCAATAGTTAACGAGATATTGGCAGTCAAATGTGAAAAAACACGACATTTTCCCGTTTTTTCTTCGTTTTTTGTTTATAACAATATGTTCGGGGCGTTTCCGGCCGGGGGGACTGTGATTTTCCGATTCAGCGGATTTTTTTACATAGGATGCGCTTGGTGTCGTTGAGTGAAGTGACAACATCCAGACCAAACCCTAATTTGACTGGACTAATATGGAACTTTTTATAAATGCTTTCGTAAATATATAGTATTGCGCATTGTCTACATTAGAAATTTCATTGAACACCTTCATAAATAAAATATACAGCATGTGTTAACAGTAATTTTGAAACCGGTATTAGTTTTAGTTTCATTCAAGATGCCTACATATGATATTTCGTTTAACTGCTCTTATAAACAAGAAAGTTGCCATTGCGCATGCGCAAAACCAAATTTTAAAACTGGTGTTAGATTTGCTTGTATTCCAAGTGCCTATGTATTAAATTTCATTTAAATGCTCTAGTAAATAAGGAAGTTGGCATTGCGCATGCGCAAAACAACATTTTGAAAATGTCGTTAATTTTACTTATAATTCGTAGTGTTTACATATAAAGTTTCATGCACGGAATCCTTGGACCAAGCCCTATCAAACAATATGTCCTATATCGCCAAAATCCGTTCAGTGGTTAAGAAGGAGTACGTGTGACGGACAGACGGACGGACGTCAAAGTGCAGCCAATAGCGATTTTTACTTTGAGGAAAATACGCTAAAAATCTGAGGTATGTTATTTGAACGAATCTCATACAAATGGGAGGAAAATGAATAAAGACATTGTTTTACTTTATATGTATTTACCAGCAATGTAAGTAATTAGTCTAATTTATATTGATTTTAACAGAATACCTATTTGGATATAATTCTACCTTCTTAGTCTTACTTTTGATTACTATAAGAACTACATACGTTAATGTCATCCTCGACATACACTATTTACCGTTGAATATTGAAAATAGTTTTCTCTAGGCTAGAGTGTAGGTAAGTTTAGTGGAATCAATTATTTTTATGCTAAATACGAATATATATGTACGCAGCGTACCTATTACATGCGAATGCCCCAGAAATGTTTCTAGACATTATCTTTTTTTTATGAAAGGTCACACTGAACATTTTTGGTACACCATAATAAATCTTAATTTTGTCAATTCTAATTTTAGCACCTCGCCTCATTTAATTCTCAGTGTAAGATATAGATTCCTGTTTTCGTCAGCTTTGATGGCAAAACTTTGATTTATAAAATGATATAGGTATTCACAGTGCGGAACAAAGAAGGTTCGATACCACAACAATGAACGTGGGAGTAAGGAAAGTGTCATTATAATAGTCGGAATGTGGGAGATTTATTAAGTATTTTCTATACATTAAGAAAAATTTATTTAGAAGCTAAATGAGACAAAGATTTAAGAACTACCTTTGTAATTCAATAATGGGTAAGCATTTTAATTATACTGTTTAGATTGATAGCGATTTATAAGGTAGGTAGGTATCGTGGAAAAGAAGCCAGCTATGGGTATTCGTTTTTATCCATAAGGTAGAGACTAGAGAGAGGTATGTTGGTCGCATAGCTATGGTTCGGCGTTCACTATTTATGTGAAAAGTGCGGTCTTTCAGAACAATGACAAAAAGACCATCAATCAGACAAAAGTGCAGCAGGCAATTTAAACTAGAGGAACCCAACTCTATGTTTACAGATTCTGATCAAAACAAGACGACCGCCCGGCCAGTTTTGCGTCAAGTACACGCGAAAAGGTAAACTTATTTGTATCTAATTTTAGTGTTCCTTTTGATCTCAGGTATGAATCACCTTTTTTTATAAATAGCCTGGAATCTCAGGTCTTTTAAGTGAGGCGGCTTCAGTCCAAACACTACAAACTCGCTGAAGATTTACTGGTACCTCTGCCGACAAGACTGCTTCTTTATCAGGTGACAGTTCTTGTACTAATGAATGTTGTCCGGATCTTGTTCGGTTGTTTTGTCCGATATGGATTTTATTGATGTGAATGTCCAAGTTCCTACGCTTTAGCACCTTCACAAAATTCCACCCGACATTTATTAACGCACAATAATCGTAGGTAATCATTTTAATTTCGCCGCAAATTTTTTGACGAGCGATTTAATAACCTAAACTGACGTTTAAAATCTCGCTAGAATGTTTACAGAATCATTAGAATTATAAAGGAATGCTTAAATTTAAGTAAAACTGATTAGTGGACCGTAGCGGAAGTTAAAAACGAAAGCCAGAGTCGTTATTCAACTTTCTTTATTTTCAAGTATTTTAATTGTGACACTTTTCAGAGGTTTGAAATGTAACAGCATTTAAGCCACTCTGTGTGGTCATCATATCACGCACTTTATGATATTGATACCTATAATTAGGAATTAATTTGGATTTAAGGTTCAACATTAACATTTTTATTTAGCTCTGGTAGTCATCCAGTTTGAATGACAAAGCAGCATTTTTTTAATTTGTTTATTTAATTATGCAATAGCTAGAAAACCTACGGTCATCGGGTTTGTCATATTATTTTGTTATCAAAAGAAGTGACCAAATACGGATTTTCAAAAAGATCGGATGAATTTTACTTAGTAATACTAATAACCAATTGATAATCTTCGGGATTACTTTTTTATATTTTTCCATAAAAAACAATACTCAACATTTAAAAATGAACGTTCCATACCAACCTCTATCTTATAGAAAATTCGATTCTAAACAAATTCATTTCTCTTCATTTTTTAATAGAAATTAGAAATCAAATGGGAAAAAAACGATATTTTCCCATGGTGTCTTCGTTTTTTGTTTATAACACCATGTTCCGAGCATTTCCGGTCAGGGGGACTATGATTTTCGGATTCAGCGGATTTTAGCATTGGAAATGCTTGTTTTGTATGGGTATGAATTTACCCGGTTTGCCGAGTAGAAAAGAAGACAAGTGGTGTCGCGTCTAGTGTTGATTGTACCGTACTCGACTGCAATCGGTAGATTCAGGAAAAGTCGCGGATACTGTCCATACGGTACTTACTTAACAGTGCACAGGGGTTTTGTTAATTCGAATTTAAAATTCTCGCACATCGCCGGTGATAGTATACAAGCATGTTACGCCGTTTAATTCAGAAAGTTTAGGTTTACGACACGAGCGAGCTTGCGAGCGAGTGGAGCAAGATTATTACGTGTGAATAAGGGTTATGTATGGCTTTATAGGTTATACGGTTATCATTTCCAATGTCTCCGATCGTTCACAGTGTGAACGGTCGATTAGTTCAAAATATACAGGGGTTATCAAAAAATGTCTTATATAAAAGTTGTAGGGCTGTTAAAAATCTACATATCTGTGATAAAGTGAAATACAAAGGGGCACCCACAAAGTTGTGGAGAATTATAGCTGTATTTTTTTAAATGGAACACCGTGTATAATTGTATATTATTATTTATTTTTATTTGTCGATATACTCAAACTGAACCCGGAAACGATTGAATTTGATTACATTATGCTTCTTACAAATTTTGTTTAAAATTAAGAAAAGAATTGATTTATTCAATAATATACAGGGTGTTCCATTTTTTAACAATGCAAATTTGGTGTGCCACGCCTTTATGACCAACTCTGTATAATTAAAATTATTACTGCCTGGTAGACATTGAAGAACCCCAACACTTTGGCACAAAACCTTTTCCCATATCTTGTATATTTTTTCCGATAATCGACCATTTCCAGACTTACAGATTGATGCAATAGCAATTGAGTTTGACATGCTTGTCATGTAATTACATCTTTTTAAACAAGGTAAAAAAAAGTAAGAACTAATATGGTTAAATTCGTGTTTCTTTAGGCCCGGTAGGCTAAGTCGAATGCTATGCAGATTTTTTCCGCATTTTTAAAACTAAGCCTAAAATCCGCATTTTTTTAATTTAACCGACTGTGTATCTACGGTTTCCGATTTCCCCATGCTGTTCATTCTTATCTTGGACACACTGTATATTTACTGGAAATGCAACTGCTTGGAAAAGTAAGTAAGGAAACATGACTGGTGTGCTTCATACGTGGATTTTTGAACCTAAACCTAAAATAGGCGTTTGCTACAATACCAGAAAAACCATATACCGGATATTCCGCTTTAAATTGTAACTCAAAGTAAAATTTAAAGAACAAACATTGGTACTAAAGCTGCGTGTTGGATTAAGTGGTCACTTTATTTTTCTCTTTAAGACTAGATTATCATCCTCCTTTTCGTATAAAAACGCATGAGGGTGATTATGACCCCTTTTTCACAAATGCATTTATCTCCCAACTCAGTTAGAAAAATACTCATTAATTAAAATTTCCATTCAAACGAAACGAAAACTTGCTTTTCCTAACAGAGTTAATACAAAAATTCCGGTTTCTCTGTTTTTACAAAAATTCGAAGATGGCATTTGGCAGGAGCGGATAGAAGTGAGCACTGTTGCGAAACTGCCCAAGTTTTCGTTTCATCCACAAGAGTAGCAGAACCATTCGGCACTTTCCATAAGTAATTTCGTTCAGATTGATTTAGAACACCATTATGGCCGTGAAGAGCTGTCGCTTGTAGAGCAATTGGCAATCACAATAATAGGTAAAGCGTGATATATTCCTACTTTCCGATAGACAATGTACGGCGCCATGGGCTAAACTCGTTGAGAGCGTAGTCGGAAGTCGTCATTCAGGAGAATTTTTCCGAACTTTTCATGCCGTTCGCCGCACGCATTGTGTTCCTAGCATACCTTCATTATGCATATACGGACACTAACTACCATGGCTAGTTGTCATTATTGCTATAGAAGCTAGACGGGGAGCGTACTTACTTTTTTCAGCTTTTTACATTATTTATAGGGAGCAGATGTGATTTTTTGTCGTACTAATACAAAGGATCTTATCTTAATCATTACCAGATACGAAAGCGATAGTGAATTGAATGAAATATCTTGAAGCGGGCAATTGTAATTGAAATTATTCTCGGTATACCATACTTGTATTTAAAGAGATAAATAAAAGGCAAGCAATAAAATTCCTTTTCATTGTCGATATAGAGGTCATTTGAAATGGTAGTGACCAGCCTTGTTGGCAATAAATTCCCACGACTGCTCTTACGTTTTATCCTTTGAAGTTTTATTGGATATTTTTTTAAATGTAATTAAATTTCGGCCGTACAAACTATACATTTACTTATGCGTAAGTCTGAAAGATGATACCTATCTTAAAAATTCGAAAGTGTGTGTGTATATTACGGCCGTTATTGTCTTAGTGACAATAAAAAGAGCTTTGTTCGAATACCTATGCAACAGTTATGTATGTAGGCATCACAAAAAAGTACCAAGCAACTATCGACTCTACAAGATTGGAAGTAGCCCAGTTTACTGGTTTGACCCTTTAAACACAAGAACGCTAAGCAACGGTCGATGGTTGTGGTAACTTCGGTGAGATACATTCCATTCGTGTCTGCGGTTAAGTGTTAGATGTCAGAGAGACCACAAATAGCGATAAGTTATGAAATTCGAATATGCCGCATCGAATATCAATTCTTGTTAACGAACGAGCAAAGTGGAATAAATTAAGGACAAATAACTGTGAACGAAGTATAATGCCTAATATTCTAATGTGTCAGGTTTATAGCAAATTAAAAAACGATGAATGAAGTGAAACTTGCCTGCTATAATATTTACCTGCTCAGGTATAAACGATACATGAGTCGTAAAACTGTTAAAAACTTAGCAAACATTATATGCTCCGAGGAGTTTATGAAATGAAAAATCAGGTTTTAAACAGGTCCCACGCCAACTTTGTCGCCTCCTCGTAATTATAATATTAACAATAGCGCTTGCATTTAATTAAGAAAATTAATTTACAATCAGCTAAACATATAAATCTTTAATGGTTGCGCCTCTTTGTGGTATTAGAGAGCTAATCCCGATTTTTTGTACATGAAAATTCAGTAGGTACCTACCGATTCTTATTCTCTTATCGCACGCTTAGTCCGTACTTATCTAGGATTTGTGTTGGTTTTTTTCACAATTTAGGGACAATGTCGTCATCATGTACGATAACAATAACAACAAAATGGGATATTTACAGTATAGACATTAGGTATCTCTTTCTTAGATTTGTTCACCATTGCGTACTCAAGGGGTGAGAAAATAACGCTTTTTTAAAACTTCGGAATCTCAGATGAGAAGAGAAGTGAAAAGGCGATGACAACGAAAACTTGTTTGCAAGATGTTTCTCCCGAGGGAACATCGTTTCATTCTCATTTTCTCTGAATCAATACAACCAATGATATACACCTCATTTTGCAAGCTTCCTTTACTTGCAGATGTTAGACCTATGTTGCAAAGATGCTGTCTTGGACTCTTGGTATAGGTGAAACCAGGAAAAGATACGTATACCAAACTTTGGTTTTAGGTTCGCATATTTTATCAAAATACTTTTGAATCGTCATTCACCATTTCATCTCGATGCTTTCACTAAATTGCATTCGGTTCTTACTAACTACCTACTCTCAGATCTTTGCCATCCTGATGCATTACGACGTTAACTTTGTGAAAAATGAACATGACAAATTTCCAAAAAATTATATCTTTATGGAAACAACATTCTAAACTGATGGAGTCTTACGTGCTCGTCAGGGTTGGAATAGTGTGGGAATTAAGGACATAATAAAATTATCCGAATTATAGCTTATTGGAGTATGGATTCGACTATTGTGGATTATGTGTAGGAGGTGGATTTGCTATTATCATTCGTGTTGGCATTCGAAGCAATTGAGTATAACTCGTGTTTGGGGAAGTATACCTGGCGGTGTTCCGTGTTTGGATGGTGTTTGGCGATGTTTCGGTTATTAGGCTGGTTTGGGTTTTTGTTGCTGATTAGTTGTTGGTAATGTGAGCACCCTTTGAAATTGGCAGTATGTACTCCTTCGCAATTAACGCAGCGCGGTTTTTCGTCTCGATTTTTGGTGCACTCAGAATAAAGGTGCTCCCCTAGGCATTTGACGCACCTTGTGGGTAACTTGCAATAGTTCCTCGTGTGGGTGTAGCGTTGGCATCGTGTACACTAGTGTATTCCACTGCCTCCCCGTCTTGGCTGTGGGGGAGTACATTTGCGCTCTCATATTGGGTAAAAGCGGGATTGATCGCGACTGTTGAGTTAGGTCCGTATAGTATTTTCTGCTCCGAACTCCGAAATACGAACAACACCGACGGGAGAAAACGGGAACAAATCGCCGCCGCAGCTACCAGTACTCGAGGGTACAAAATTTTCCGTGCAAATTTGGTAATTCGGTAAAGCGTCTGCGGGTCTGAATTGAAGTACAGCCATAGTTAAACTCGTGTACAAAATTGTGCGATAAACAAGTCAGACAGTATACGAGACGCGTACGACTTTCAATGAAATAACATTGCATCCAAAATCGTATGTTCTAGTTTAAGATAAACGCACTGTATAAATATTTTGTGTAACAAATTAGCTTAAATTTATTGTCCATAAAAGGGTTTTAAATAAGGGAAATTAGAACGAAACGTGGCAACGGTATAGGTTTAGCATTATCTATATTTATAGGAAACAAACAATTTTTTTTTAAAACAACCAGAATGGAAAAGAAAATCGAATTAGATAGAATTTGTTTTGTCAATATATTCAGAACTTGTATTTATTTGCCTGCAGTTAAACCATAGCGCCAAGTTTTGATTTTCAGATTCAAGAAGGAAATAAAAGGTCAAACTTTCGCAAGGTAAGCAGCATTAGAATTTGTTTAGAGAGCTTAGCCGCGGGTTAAATTAAGTGTGACTGCAGTACAGAATCGATTTTATGTTGTACAAACGAAGGTCTTCAACCCTTGTAATGTAACTATAACTACCCGTAAACACCTGTAAAGAAATAGTAATAAACATTGATACATCACACAGGTAAAGGAAATAAATAAATAAACAATTTGATGTCGAAGTCCAAAACTGCAACAACCAGGGAAGAGTTTTAAAATAAATGATACGCAGTTTAATTCTGGATATATGTCTAGTCGGACCACATTTATTTATATAATTACATAACAAAAGCCATCTCTAATTTAATTCAGATGTATGAAGATTAACCAGAGGTAGGATGGAGCGGAAGTAATTGTAACACCTTTTAAACTAGCAGTCTCGCATAGCTTCACATTTGATTTACTAGATGTCGTCTAGTATAAAAACGGTCACGTCAATCACGCAGGTAGCCGCCCACTGCAAAACTTATGTCGTTTCTTCGCATGAGCATAATTTGTGTACACCTTACAGGCGACCAGTTTTGCAGTGTGCGGCTACTTGCGTGATTAACGTGTAAAAAGACACTAGACGACGTTTTTAGCTGAAACTATAATTACAACGTTGGAACTTTTTGATAAAACTTAACTGACACGTTTTACTACTCAAAGGTAGTATTTGACGAAATTTAAAAAAAAGAAAAATATACAAAACATGAACTTAACGTTTATTTTACTTATTTTTTGAAAGGATGTCTGAATTTGTTCCAGCAACTGTGGAAAACTCGCTCAATTCCTCAAACTTCTACCTATAATAGTCTAAGAGCTGGCTACGAAAATAAAAAAAAAGGTTTTTGGCTTAAGGCGAGTAACTGTACCGCATTTTCCGTAAATTAAGCAGTGCTTCCTGAAGGATCATATAACGGACTATTTATATGTACCAAGGAAAGTGAGTTAAGGCATACATATTGTTATAAATAAGAAACTTAGCATTGCGCAACTGCGCATGCACACACCTGATGTTTAAAGTATGCGCACATGTGACAATATGGAATACGCTTGATTTTACTAGAAGCATCTGTGGTTAAAATTTCAAAGTAAGTATAAATTGTGCACAACTCTTGTGCAGATAAAGCGCATTTTTTTAACCAAAATAGCTTGTTTTGACATCACCAATGGATATATTTCTTGCAGACGTCTCAATCGCCCTTTGTGAGTACCCTCTTCCGACAATCCGTTCTTGAGGTATAAGGGAATATGCCCGATCACGATAAGAGGCCGAGGAGGAGGGCTATCGTTGGTAGAAATTAATTCCTTTCGTTGAGTCCTTTCATTAGACTACCATGAAGGATAAAACTAGCCGACAATTACCTTTTTGGCTCAAATAAACAACCTGAATTTCAACTATTGGTTTAATCAGATATAAAAAAAATTACGCAATTTTTTTGTTATTTCAATGTTACAAAACTCATAACACGAAATGACACAAAATAATCCTATCAATAAGGACACAACACCTGTGAGTGAATACCTACACAATTTACGATAAATTAAAAAAAAAACTAAATTACTTACAATCTTCATTTTTATAACTCCCTTCGAGATCATAACGTCTCCATCACTAACACAAAAAAAAACAAAACACACAATCTTCCTTGCAATTCAAACAAGTAAAAAAGCCACTATGTCTAAGTCTATACAGTTTAATGAAAAATAGTGGAGCGTATACAAATACATACAAATTTTGAATTGGGCACTAGTTTTACTTTTATTCAAAGTGTCTACATATGGAACTTTGTATTTGCTTTTGTAAATTACATTGCACATTGTCTACATTAGAAATTTCATTCAATACCTTCATAAATAAAAATTACAGCATGCGTTAACAGTAATTTTGAAATTAGTATTAGCTTTAATTTCATTCAAGGTGCCTATACTTAGTACTTAGTACCCCCCGGGTTTTTGATAAATTGGAGCTCGAAGACACCGTTTAAGCGTTACAAATTGTTACAAAACAGTTATTGTTTGTGTTGGGATTTGGCACCAAAGCAATCCATAATAACATCATAAGGTCATTACTCATTAATACACATTTTTAGCACTCTCAAATTTTATAGACTTTTTTTCCAAATTAACGTGTGAACAAAAACCCTAAATATCGTCCTTATATGTAATTTTTAAGACCTGATACTAAATGTTCAACTGGACTGAACATAATGCAATTTGCATTTTAAGATCCAGTTGCGCGTGAAACCATGCGCAGTGCTACATTTTTCGTTATATCGAACAAGTATCACACTATAAAGGGCAGCCTTTGAAGGGAAATAAACTAGTCTAGCTAGTATATGTAATTCCAAATAATAAAATGTGCCTTTAAACGCGAAAAATTGTAGTTGTTGCTACTGTTAGCCATGGAACTCCCGTGAATCTTTCGCGGAACCCTTGGGAACCGCTGCTCTATGCAACTGTTTGATCAGCAGTCCATCTTAATTTATAAGTTCGTGGTTAGTAAAGTTCTCAGTGAAAATATTGAGAACAACACAATAAGCAAATCCGACAACAGTAGAGTCTTTCAGACACTCAACTACTGCAAAATCACCACTCGGTTGGTGCTTGAATGTCATCATTTACTAGAGCATCCAGCAACTCCCTTGAAGTCGTGCCGACCAGAGCATTCCGGTGTGAAAGGCATTGGGAAAACCTACAAACTAGGGCTTAAGTGACAAATGTAGATAGGGCATAAAAGCGACTGCTGGCATGCTGACGAATTTTCTAGAAGTTCTTTGTTTGCTATATAACTACATTGAATTATGTTTAGTTTCAGTCTTAACATAAATGTTGAAGTGATAAATATCGAAATCCACACTCACAATTAAATTAAGTCTGGTAAATGTGACTGCAAGGAAGTTCTAAATATTAATTGTTACTGTTATAAACCAGTTTAATTAAGGACCTTTTAAATTTAGTTTATCGTTAATAGTGTTACCTCTGTGAACGTTCATAATTAATTTAAACAATTAAATAAATCACGTATAAATCGCGTCCGATACCTTTTAAAAATGAGTTTAGTTTCATAGTTATTGTAAACACAGTCTAATCAGTATTTGTCCTAGATGTAAAGTGTTGACATTTCTATTATAGTAAAAGTATTGTTTTTCAGTGATTTTTTATTTAAAACGGAAACGGAGTTTTATAAGAGAGGTTTTTACCATAAAAAGGGATACATGCTTGTGTGAAACGTCTCAAAAATAGATATGAATAATTTCATCGATAATTAGGCAATATTTCATTTATATAGCACTAAGAATAAAGGTTTGATTCCATTTTTAAAATTAATTATCGTGAAACTCATTTAGAATACAACAATACTTGCTTTTCCTCTGCTTAAAAAAATTGGAATCATTTGGCCAGGCCAATACAACTGTAAAAATCCTGTTTCCTCACATCATCGTGACGAATTTGAAATTTATGGCCATTTCAAGTGCTCATTTTCTCTGCGTTTTTAATTTAATTACACATTTGTCGAACATGGTACGCGCCGCTAGAGGAAATGCAGCACTTCATTGAAATTTATAAATATGGTGTAATAACCAAAACGAACTTTTGTAGTAACAGTTTTTTAAAAGGAATAAACTAGCCAGTAGTCGTAATGTAATAGCAGGAAAGTCCAGTCTTATAATAATTAAAAGTATCTGTAACACATTACTTTTATTTGTATGAAACAAGATTAAAGACGGAGATTAAAATTAATTTGATCTCAAAAGGTGGAGTTAATACCCGTATTGTAATTAGTGACCGATTTGCAAGTGGTAACAGTTTATTTTCGAATGTACCCATCTTTGTTTCGTAGGTTATACATTGCGATATTTGTCTCGTGAAAGGTGCATGTGATACCATAATCAAGTTCAAGTCACATTCCTGTTCACAATCATGCATAATTGAGCAAGGTACTTTTTCATTTCAGCGTCAATGAAACCATTCAAGAATTTCATTAAATTATTTCCACATATTTCAATGTAAATTGCCTGATCGAAAATAACAGACCAATTAAATTATAATTATTCGCCGTTTTGTATGTAAATTACGTACGTACTGAATACTCGATCCGGTGTAAGTAAAGCGGATGAGGATGAAAGAAAACCACCAACATTATAAAAACAAAACGCTTTATTAATAAAACAAATAAAGAGTACAATATAAATCATTAAATACTGTGTGAAAACGTATTTCAGTGAATTCATTTCTTCTAAAAGAGACCACACATGCGGCGGCACGCGCCTGTAGTAGCCATTCACAATTAATTCTCCTACTTACCTTCGGTAACCTTCGTTAACTTCGTGAATTACACCTGCGCGTAGGTACTAAACGGACCACACATACTGCGGCACGCGCAACTGACACGAGATAAACGCCTCCAAACACTGTTCGTGTAAATTCGACTACTTACGTTCTAAATTGACGTGCCCCTGTTGTATACCTACCGCATTGAATATTCGGGAGGAATTTTTACTCGTACGATTCTATATACCGCCGCGGTATAAATTTACTTTGAAATTTATATTTCTAGTTAACCACATTTATTCACCTACCAATCATGGAAGTAATGTTATTTGGTATAATTCATCAAATTATTTTATTATTAATAGCCTTTGATGAAATCTGATTAGGGTTTGTTTGTTGAGTACGCGTCGAATCCGTTAAGATACTGAGTAGTTGCTTCTTTCTATTGCTAAAAATGTAAAGGGCACACAGATACGTTTTTACTATGAAGTTTCTGGTTACTTAGCTACAATATAAAACTTTAAATATCAAAGTTGCGATCTTAGTGAGCCTAAACGAAGTCGCGTCATTGGTAACGGGCGATCTAAAATGAGTTGCTGTCGAGTTGCCCTTGGAAGATCAAGTTAAGTATGATTTCCCACGTAAACAAAAATTCCTAAGGTGACTCGACAGCAACTCATTTTTGATCGCATCGCATTGTATGACAGTAGACGCATTTTCGCATTGTGACGTGTTGATACAGTAAGTTCTCAATTTTTTTCTACGCCACTTGATAAAAGCTAATATGACTGTATGCGTGATGATTGTATGACTTCTATATCAAAGATATCTACATGAAAGGTCCGCCACTTTAGACATTGGGCTTTACGCTGTGCCTAATGTCATACGGCGCCAAATTTGACATATTTGTAATTTTACACTTTTGCCGTTTATTAACGATCCTGAGATCGTTTATAATTTTCTATTGCTGTCTGTCGTCTGTCTTTTGGTCTGTCCGTCTATTCCTTTGCCTGTCTGTCCCTCTATCTGTCCGTGTGAACGATAATTTCGTTTTGAAATGTCCAATCGCTTCTAGATCTCCGTTAGTTATGAACTGAATTGCATGAAATTCAATATGGGCATAACTTTAGCCATATAATATACGCAATGCCAAAAGTCGAATCGATTCCAAATTCACAGTGCCCTTTCCGCATCTCGACCATTTATAAACCGAATTACTTTTTTATGTATAAAAGTATTTAAATGAAATTTGATACTTGGAATAAAGGAAAATCTAACGTTAGTTTCTAAATTTAGGTTTGCGCATGCGCAGTGCCAACTTTCTTATTTAAGAAAGCATTGAAATGAAATTCTTCTTATAAACAGAAATTGAAGTAGCACGTCAAAAATGTATTGCATATGCAACGCTATCTTTCAAATGGGAAATGAATGCAAGTGGAAATTCGCGCTACGATCTTTTTTAACTAAATGTTCGTGCGAGAAATTGGCTCTGTCGCATACGATTAAGCTACCGCTTTGTCCAGCCAGAGAGATACTGATGTGTCACACTCTATACCTACTTCGACCTAGTTTTAAAACAAAATGTCAAAATCAGAAGTCTTACATTAATTTCTCGACAAAACATCCAGGGGTAACTAGATCTTGTTGTCCCAACTTGGCTATCATGGCAATGCATTCAAATGAATTTTTTTGTCCTTTATATCTCATTCTGTAAACATCTAATGTGGCGCCCATAAGAACTAAGGAGGTAGTAGCCCGTAGCTTCAACATTTAGCGTGCTATGGAAATTCTGATACTTAACAGATTCAGGTTCACCATTACGACTTCGAAAAAAAATTTGGAGCGTCACAATGGCATCGAACTTTTTTTTATTAAATTATTTGACTTTATTTTTGTGTGTACAAACTCAAAAAATTGTGCCAGGTTTTATTACAAAAAACTGGGAAGAAACTCATGTCGAAGTTTAAAAAAATAAAATATAAAACTGTCAAAAACTACTGTTAATACATGAGTTTATAGCGGCGTGGGGCCCCAGATATTAGATGAGCAGAAGGTAAAAATATGAGCGACTACTTAGAATTATTAATTTAATAAAGGGTACATTTTGTTTTTGTCCGAGTATACCAAAGATATGGAATTCGGAACAAAACAATAATAAATAAATAAATAGCAGAACGATAGTTTTGCAGCAAGCATTTTTGCCTAAAAAAGATAGCAGTTTCAGGGGATGATTTATATCTGCGTAAGCGAGAAAATTGGGGTGTAGCGGTAATTCTTTAGTGAGTTGCGGTAAACTTTGCGACTACCCTTTTCGTAATCTTATATTTTAATGTCATTTAATTCATTTATATACAGAGTGTCCATGTATTTTGAGACAGTCGATTATTGCGGAAACTAGCGAGGATATCAAAGAGTGATGTATATAAAATATTCTCCATATGGAGGATGCTATTCACTAATGCACATTTTCACATAACTGTCCCTAACGGTCAACTGCAGGACAATTTAATTTTTTTTCAGATATACTATACTTTTTATAGAATATTCTTATTCTACATCGGAATATAATTAACTTTCGTAGAAAACGCCTTTTCCCTATACTTACCATTTTTGGAAGGCACTCCTTCTAAAGCGCGATTGTTGGTTTGAGCTAGTGTTCTGCCAAAATTTGGAACACTTTTTTAGCTTACTTCTGTGGGTTACTTCAAGAGAAACAAAGAAATATAAAAGAGAGTTTCGCAATGCAAATTTATAGTTCTGTAAGATGACGTTCGCAAAATTACGATACAATGCGGATTTCTAACTTTTATGCCGGCAGTACACGCTCAGTTATATGCCAGCACGAATATATTCTTTTTTTTATCTTTAGTTCAGTAAAAAATAAAACGATTTTGCAAAGTTTCGGCTTTTTCCGGATATCTCCGAAAATAGTCGGAATTTTTTCATTTTAAAAACTGCATTTTAAATACGCAACTTTTCCAAATTTAAACTACCTACCTATCTCTTACAGTTCCCGAAATCCCCATGGTGTCTGTAGATGCGTCCCTGTTTGCATATATTGTGCGGGTAATCAGATAGATATTTTAGGCACATATATCTGTACATTATTATATTATTTTCATTCAACCAAAAACTTTTACTTATTCTTTAGCGAGAGAGGCCCCCTTCACGTGCAGTTCTTATCTTCGCTCCCGGATTGAATCCATGGCGCGCGCTCCCGATGTGTGTCGACAGGCCTTGTAGCGCGAGGCCTGGAGCGGCCGCTCCACTCGCTCCTCCCAGGAAGGCTCTGCATCGCGCGATAGTAGTATCACAATCATAGGCCATGATCACAATTAACTAGACAAAAACAAAAATATAAATTAACAAATGCCATCATATGAAGCGAACGGTGTTTGATGAATTTCATCACTTGTTTTGCAAAATTGATGGCGGAACCTGACAAATGCCCTGTCTATTTTCGGATGACATTGAGAATAAAATAAAATCAGCGTCATATTTCACTTGCGATTTGTGCATGGCTGGCGATTAGATCAAACTTGCTTGAATTTCAAACCATCGCCCGAAGTAACACATAAAACAGTTGTCTTCTAAATAAACACATGCATTCAAGTTTAGATAGAGGTTTGAATTCATCGCATTGCAAAGCATCTCATCGCTCATCCCGCGATGTGAGCTGTGCCCTGTGCACCACACGTACACTAAAATCTAAAAGAAACGTTGGAACAGATGGAACTATAATATTTCCCTCCCACTTTTAAATATTCGCAACTGAACTGTACGTTGTTATCGCAATTTCAACAAAAAGTATGTTAAAACAATTTTGCATCGGTACCTCAAGATCAACCTTTTCTTGCAGTTCCGTCTAAAAATGTTCCTGTATCTTTACAATGGGCTTTTACCTAAAATAGTGAGCCAATCCACCCTGGAAGATAGACAACACATCACACATACAATCAACAAACTCGAATATTAGAACTCAGATGTAATAAATGCATTGTTTAAATACTATATTTAAACAATGATAAATGTTAGTAGAAATAGTAGACATGTTCTGGCAATCAGTGAACTCTAATCTACAGTTACTTTGCATAGGGTTTACTGCCAACAATTTGCATAATTTAGGTTTTCAGTTTTCTATACAATACCATAATCGACAAAGACAATACCTAGCTAGGTTTTCAGTTTAGAATACCTGAATTATACAGATTTCCAGTAACATATGTTTACATCTGTCACTGTGCTCTCTAGTTTCGCCACCTTTTAAGAATATTTTAAGTTAATATTAGGCGTTTTTAGACAATACCTAGCTACTTCTGTCTTCGGGTGGGGCTGTATAACATTTTCCTATCCTCACGTTGCCTATAGGTATAGAATACCTGAATTATACAGATTTCCAGTAACATATGTTTACATCTGTCACTGTGCTCTCTAGTTTCGCCACCTTTTAAGAATATTTTAAGTTAATATTAGGCGTTTTTAGCGCATTTTTGCAAATTTATTTGTAAAAAGTAGCTTTTAATCTCACTTTGGCTGGCTGGCTGGCTGGTCTGCTGGCTGGCAGTAAATGTGGGCGCGTAGAAGGGTGTATGTGTATCTACAAGGCCGTGTAATTTGTAAACCTTGGGGACATGGCTACATCACTACATGATGTGGGGTTGGCGACATCTGGGCGTCGTCCTCGAGCGTAGTATACTAACGTGAAGGTTTTCAGTTTTTTCCTATCTTCTACTACAGTTTTGGTCCGATTCTTTTCAAATTGGTGTCGTCGGAAAGATGTAAACGCGCACAACTCCTGCGTGGCGGAATTTTGTTTTTTGGCCTAGGGGCGAAATTAACGACCTTTTGCAAGCGCGCGCGCGCGTCTTCGAGAGGTAGTCAACTTCGGGCACCTTTTACCTTCCGTTGCGAATTCTGTCACGCGTTTTAACGTTTCGTAAATCTCGAATGGCTGTTTCTCTTTCTCGTGTCGTCAATAGAAGCTCGAGCAATGAGAAGTGCCTCCCAAAAATTAAGTACTATTTTGTGGAAGGTTTTTAGCGAGATCCACCAAAATGTGGTATAAGTATGCACCGAAAAAGGAAATGTGGCCTCCGACAAGATCTTTTATCCATGGTTGAGTCAAAAGTGGCTAATAGAATACTGATCTGCCACACAAAAATGCGCTGAAGTCCCTTCGATCTCACACGAGGACTTTGATCATTTTTTTCCCTTAAGACCATATAGTACATGGACTGCTAATTGTAACTAAAATATGGTCAAGGACATCGCCTGGGTATGTGACTTTCAGGGTAAACGAGTCTCTCCGAAGTTGCCCGATTAGACACGATTTGAGACTGTCAACCTATAAATTAACAAATGTCAATTAATTAATCGCCTGCCTAGATATGGCAAAAAAGCAAAGCTGTGCTTATTTGTAGACGTATATAATCAAGAGTATTTAAAGCTTCCCGTACTACGCGGTTAGTGGTTACCATGAAAGCTACTCTTTATGCAATCCGAGTGATGTTCATACGACTTTAGTTTACCCCGAGATTCACATACCCACGACTACAGTGCCCTCTATCCGTGACCACCCATTTTGTATTGAAAGCATAGGGCTAATAGCAGTCCATGTACTGCATGTACTGTATGGTATAAGATTTGAACTGGTCAACTCGAAAAAACGCCTATTTAGTTTTATAATTAGGGATTTTCTTTTGGGTTTTGTTGGTAGTTTTTATACCAGTGGCGTACCAAATCGCTGTTTTTGTGGATTGTAAAAACCATTACTGTTGTGTATTTTGAGGTGGCACACTATTAGTTAAATTCACATGTCTTTAGTTTATAATTTATCCATACCACAGAAGTACAGAGAACTATTTATATTAATATCCTAATTGAAAAGCGATGCGTAACTAACTAAAAAATAATAATTGACAATCTTTTTTTTCCCAGCAACAGCGCGAGATTTTTAGACTTAATTCTAATATTTAAATTGAGAACATAATAATTACTTTGGTAAACTTATGAACTGTACAAATGTAGTGTTGAAGATTCGTGGATGTGAACTGTGAAGTATTACCTACTGATAGAGTAAATTAAACTTGAAATTATTATTTTATAATTTATGTCACACTTCCATTGACAATGAGAACAACATATATTAATCAAGATTACTGCAAGTAACTGCTATAATAATATTTTACATTATTAGCCAGGTAAGTGCGTTTTTACTGGCGATAGGAGAAGTTGACTGGCGAGCCATGGGGCGAGCCTGTCATCTCGTAGAGCCAGTAAAAACTATTACCTGGAGTATAATGTACAATATTTTATTTGTTACTCATTTGTAAACAATAGTAAACCAAGGAGTATTCGTTGTATACTCTTTGAGTAAACGTAAATAATTAGTTCTTAAATTCTCGACGAAATGTCTAAAATATTATGTAATCCATGTAACAGAGACTTCGCATTAATTCTGTCCAATGAAATTACTAGATTCCTAACTTGTAAAATTTTTACAGGTCAGCTGTCAGTTTTACAAGTCAGTAGCGTTTAAACATGACGTTTACCCGTTTGCGTTTTGTCTTGTTAATCAACGTTTACAACTGAGTAACAAATAACTCTTTTAACATGACATGTAGCATCTCTTTTCTTTTAGAGAGTACTAAATATAGTATTTTATTTGTTACTCAGTTGATAACGTTGATTAACAAGACAAAACACAAACGGATAAACGTCATGTTTAAACGCTACTGACTTGTAAAACCAAAGAGTATACTCCGCTATATACTCTTTGGTAAAACTGACAGCAGACCTGTAAAAATTTTACAAGTTAGTAATCTAGTAATTTCATTGGCCAGAATTAATGCGAAGTCTCTGTTACATGGATAACATGATATTTTAGACATTTCTTCAAGATCAATTTAAGAACTTTACGTTTACTATTGTTTACAAATGAGTAACAAATAAACATCTACGTCCGCCATGTTTGGTTGTGAGCTTGTTCTGAGTTGTGCTTAGATGCGTGTAAACAGCTTGCTTTGTACGCGGCAGAGACTTGTTATAACAAGTCTCTGGTACGCGGTGATTCGCCGAGCAGCTTACCGAGATGCTTGCCGCGTGTGGAAACGTAGCATTAAACCTAGTTAAATTAAAAACAATGCGTGCGATGCGTCGAACCAACCGCGGGCGAATTTACTGGGCTACGTGTTTACGCTGGACGATTGATTTGATTTTAGTTGTTTTTATCGCAAACGTTCCTCGCAAGTCGCAATGCACGCATCGCATCGCCCGTACCGCAGCGCCCGTGTTCACGTAAGACATAGCGTAAGGGTCGATGCACATTTGCGTGTTTTCAAGCCGCATGCAAGTTACGGGCGAACGGTAGTGGTTTAGCAGTCCATGGGCTCTAGTTGCGCTGTACACACTCGAGCAGAACCGCGGCGGACAAGCTGCTTGCAAAATAGCGTGCACCGGACTTTTTTTTTGAGGACGCCAGTTTCTGCTCCGCCCCGCCGGCCGCCGCATACTCGCCGTTTTCACAACACGCCGAGCAATCTGTGGCTGTACTAGGCAATCAACGAGTACACACTGATCGCACGATGGAAGTCGACACAGAGTTATTACCTGATGCTATTAAGAACCAACCGACAATATAGAACACAAGATCAGGACTGTTCCATGATAGAATAAAGATAAGAATTTCGTTTCGTCTCTGTGCGAAGATCTTGAAACAGGGAAACGAACTAGCACTAACCATGTGGTGAACCCATATTGTTCTTTATTGTCATAAATATTCACACACTGAGAAAGCAAAAGTAACGCTTTGATATTTATCCATTTTTATTTATTTATTTATTATACCTTTCTTGTTCTGGGCCCTCAACAGGCTTGCGCCCAATTACAGAGTGACCCGCATAATGCTTTTTAGAGGCAGAAGGTCTTAAGTTGTTCTATACTACTCCGGTATTTACCTTACGAATTAGGAAAACTGCAAGAAACCCTAATTCGGAATAGCCGGCAGAATGCTCGAAACTGATCTAAGGTAATTCCCATCTCTGCCACAGACGAAAAATTCACCTCTTGGGAAAATCTTAGGAAATGCGTCTTTTTATAGCAGCGTCGCGTCGCAGCGTTCGGCGGTTCAAAACCGCTCCAATGTGTAATGACAGAAACACGCGGCTTAAAAACACGCAAGTGTGCATCGAGCCTTAGTGGAAAAATAAGTTCCTTTGTCAGAATCAAAAATGCGCTAAAAAAAATTGTAGCATATACATACATCTTGCAAAAGCCTAACACACAAAATATTTTTATTGTAGCATCTGTACAGGGTAGGTAGCAGTATAATAGGTACTTTAATTTAACTCATTCACGATGAAGAATGACGTACAATCCAAGGCATCCCAACAGAGCAAACTACAATGGAAGATGAATTATTAGGTAATTTATTACACATATTAATATATCGGAGAGCCGTTGTTTACCTTTAATAATGGGTAATCAGACATTACTACAGTCACCATTCCAATATATGGCAGAAATGCTTTTGTTTTACCAACTAGGTCATCTTTGTTTAACCATATTTTACCAGGTCCATATAAACCTCTATCGTCAACTTGATTATTGTCTCCTTTTGTTAAAAACTTAGACGTGCCATTTCGTCTATAAAAAATATTCATGTGAAACTACAATATCTGGTAAGATTTAAACGAAGAGTAATAAAGTGGTGTCTTTGCAAACTTGTCAGCATAAAAATGACCGATTGCCTCTACACAAAGTTAATGTCAATTAAGCACGTAAGAAAGCAGTAGAAATGTTTCATACTTTTCATGAAGTTTTAGTACTCTATGTACAACAGGTATACCATGGGTTTTCACTTTGAACACGATAACATCTCCCACTCTAATTGGTTCTTTGGCATAATTTGTTAAAAGTAGTAAATCACCCCTTTGATATGCCGGTTCCATGCTACCACTAAGAACGACCACAATAGGACTTTCGCAACTAGTTGCTATCATCAAACCTTTCCATATCATCAGTGCAGAAGATACTATCATTCCAAAGGACAACAATTGGTACAAAAACTACAATTTAGACACATAAAAAATGTATGCACGTACTAATCCTTATCACCTGTCTTTTATTCATCCGGCGAACTTCATCGCATAATCCAACAACATCCATTTCTGTTAAATGAATTTGGTCTTTTTCACGTGGTAATCGCGGTAGAGGCACAGTGAATACCACGTCAATTATTAGATAATGGTGGCTACATTCGATTTTGACCTATGAACAGGTTTTTGATAATCTGTGTCACCTGATTGTAGTTTAGAGATTACGGAATGTTTTGCTCGATATCGCGCGATGCAACTCAAGCACCGCTCACTAGAAATCTATATGTTTAGTTAATTGTCTGAAAGAAGGAGCTAGTTTGATGGGTTAACATTTTAAAAATCATCCAATTGATTTCCTATTTATGTCAGTCATCGGAACAACAACACTTTTAGGTACATACCATAAAGATAGAGATACTACATACGTTCACACCCCCCCCCCCCCCCCCCCCCCCCACCCCACCCCATATTCATTCCACATATCAGCAATCGATAAGTACAAACAATTACACACAAATCCAAGACTCAATCGCTTCAGCAGCACTTTTACAATTCTCAAACACTGATCCAACACAAAAACAACGAATACCTAAAGAAAATTACACAGTTAGATACTTTAACTTACACAAACACTAAATGGTTCACATTTTAACAAAATACGAATACATTAACAATGAAACAATCTTACACCAACTGCTATTGCATTTTTTTGTATATTGTGGCGCGGTTGCAGTTTCTATGACAATGAACAAACAACAGCACACAGTAAAAAACAACTTTAAAAAGTCATTATGCAAACATAAATGACGAGAGCGTCCTCATAATAACATTAATGCTAGGACCAGGAAAAAATACCGGTAGGCGCGAGATCCTTACCCCATTCTCTTTCAAATGAGCCGCCTATCGTCGAAGTCTATACAGTTTAATGGAAAGTAGTAGAGCCTATACAAATACATACAAATTTTGAAATGGGCATTAGTTTTACTTTTATTCGGAGTGTCTATATACACGGTGTCCATTTTTCGAGTGCCACTATGGGGATCTCCCTTACCTTAAGAGATAGAAAGTTGGTTAAATGGGGGCGAAGTTGAGAATTTCCCTGCTGAATAACCATCTGAAAAGAAATTTAAAATATCATCAATACTTCTGAAAATATCGCAAAAAAACGAAACTTTCTGATTTTCGTTTTTATTTTTTGTGATAAACTAGTCGTACTAGACATTTCTAATTAACACATTATTCGAACACTTTTCAATGGAGATTTCGAATGTGACATCTCGTTTTAAATAACTTTTAAGATGACAGAGAAACACGTGTCAACTTAAGTTTTTCTTATGGGCGCCATTTTTAATTTTGAGATTTTAAGATTACGTCTTTTTTTCTCTTTACGACGATATATCACACATGGTGGTTCAGTACCTACCTATCACATTTTTCCTAAAATACAATTTTTAATTTTTTGGGAAGAGTGCTTTGGAAAAACAAAACGTTCTTTTATTGTGAACAAAAGTTTGGCAGTTTGATGCATATGTCCGGTTGCAGCATTGGCATCAGGGAACTAGATGTGTTGAGAAAATTCGATTTTCATATGAACAGAATTGAACCTTCGTTTTAAAAGAAAATTATAATTCAAATTAGAACAAAATATATAAGATTAAATAATATTTTAGCAATAAAACTAGCACAAACGTAAATGACACTGTTTGAAATAGGTCAACATTTTGTTCACAACAAAACAACGTTTTGTTTTTGCGTAGCACTCTTCGCAGAAAATGAAATTGTATTTTTAGAAAAAATGTGATACTGAACCACCATGTGTGATATATCGTTGTAAAGAGAAAAAAAAACCTAATCTCAAAATGTCAAAACCCAAAACGGCGCCCATAAAAAAAACTAATGTTGCCACGTGTTTCTCCGTTATCTTGAAAGTTATTAAAAACGGGATGCCATATTCAAAATCTCCATTAAAAAGTGTCTGAATAATGTGTTAATTAGAAATGTCTAGTACAATTAGTTTACCATGAAAAAGTTAAAAATGAAAATCAGAAATTTTCGATTTTTTGCCATATTTTCAAAACTATTGAAGATATTATAAATTTATTTTTAGATTATTATTCAGCACGAAAATTCGCAACTTTGCCCTAATTTAACCAAGTTTCTATCTCTTAAGATAAGCGAGATCCCCATAGTGGCACTCGAAAAATGGACACCGTGTATGGAACTTTTTATAAATGCTGTCGTAAATAGCATTGCGCATTGTCTACATTAGAAATTTCATTGAATACCTTCATAAACAAAACATACTTACAGCCTGCGTTAACAGTAATTTTGAAACCGATATTAGTTTAGTTTTAGTTTCATTGAAGGCGCCTACATATGATATTTCGTTTAACTGCTCTCATAAATAAGAAAGTTGGCATTGCGTTGGCAATAAAACGTAGTTTTCATGTTTCTCGAAGTTCCGCTTCCGCTTTTATTTTTATTTTATGTTTATTTTATGTTTATTTTATTTTTATTTTATTTTTATTTTATTTTTATTTTATTTTTATTTTATTTTTATTTTATTTTTATTTTATTTTTATTTTATTTTTATTTTATTTTTATTTTATTTTTATTTTATTTTTTTTTTATTTTTATTTTATTTTTATTTTATTTTTATTTTATTTTTATTTTATTTTTATTTTATTTTTATTTTATTTTTATTTTATTTTTATTTTATTTTTATTTAATTTTTATTTCATATTTATTTTATTTTCATTTTATTTTTATTAAATTTGTCATTTTATTATATTTTTGTTTTATTTTATTTTTATTTTCGCTCGAAGACAGGTGGTCATCTTCGGTTGGTAGCCTTAGTGTATCTGTTAATTCGCCTTAATGGGCGTCGCGTCTCTGTCTCTCCCGGCCCTCGCTCTCCCTTCTGCAGACCACTTCCGTCACCAGCTTTTGCACGGCGTTCCAGCCTTCCGGTGTGTTCAGCATAATTGGAACCACCGTTTCGTTGTCAGATGTTCGCCAACCTCTACTTCTGCTGCTAGTCTGCGCGCGTGCCATCTCGCGCACTCCAGCACTGCATGTCCTGGGTGGTCCAAGTTTGCACAGTCGACGCAGGATGGGTTTGGCCGTTTTCCGAATCGGTGGAGGTAGCTTGCGTTTTCGCCGTGGCCAGACAGAAACTGGGTCAGATAGTAATCGACTTCGCCGTGCACCCTGTTGGTCCATTCCCTGACGTCCCTTATCAACGTCCGTGTCCAGCTTTTCCCATCGCTCCTGCCATGCGTTCACCAGGCCGTCGACATCCCAGTTCTCCCCTCTCGCTTTCGCAGTGATACCAACTGGCGGCAACCCGGCTATCACCATGGCGTAATCCCGGTGTACCGTACGGTATGCGCAACATACTCTAAGAACCAGCAGCCTCGTGATCTGGTCCGTTCTCGCTATCACCACACCCCACCTTGTGGCCTCGCTCCATATTTTCGCCCCATACATACAGAACTATGGTTAGTGCGGCCGATGCTACCACTCTCCGCTTAGAGGCCCTAGCGCCGCCCGTGTTGGGCATTATCCGAATAAGTGCCGTATAGGCCCTCAAGGCTTTGTCGCACGCGTATTTGACATGCTTGATGTAACTCAGATTTTTGTCGAGCACGATACCTAGCACCTTGATGGTAGGCTCCGCGGTGATCGCCTGACCGAGCACCTCTATCGTGGCGTCCATACCTTGCCTCCTGCCGGTCATCATTGCCACTTTGGTTTTTTCTGGCATGTAGTAATGGTCCTGCGGAAAGAGCTGTGGACATTGCCAAAACACTGTTAAAGAAAGCTAAAGAGAGTAACTGTAACACTGAAATTAATCTTTGAATATAATTATTTTATATTCAAAGCACTAGTCAATTTGTATTTCAGTGTTATTGCAATTGGTTAGATCGCCAACAATACACACTGCTACATGTTCTCCTTGAGTGAAACCAACGATGTATCTATCCTTATCAGTTTTGCATATTCTCTTCATTTATTGTTAAACACAATAGACCATGTATAATGATCGAGGACTAATTATGTAAACAAGTTTATCGAAAAGCTGTACAATATTTGACTGGAGGTACACAAATACCCATTTCTGTTACCACAGATAAAATACCCAAGTTACCGTTGAATAAATTACTTTTATTTCATACTATCTAGTAATCGCCGCTTTCCCAGACCCATTTGAGTCTGGTAAATCGTATTTTACCAGACTGAACATTTTTACCAGACTGGAAATGTTGCCTAGCAACATCAACTGACGTCCATATAAACCTGTATATTAATGTGTCAAACTACAGTCAGATCAAACAAATCAAGTGATCGACTTTTGCTTTTATTTGAATGCGTACAACATTCTAATCAAAAATTGTATGGCCTTTTAAAAGAAAAAGAGCAGTATGAAATAAAATGTTTTACTTTATTTGTATGTTAAATCAGTTAACGTTACTCGTTTCGAAATTCCTGCCTCAGCTACGCTTCGGCAGTAAACATCTCACTCGTTAACGTAAACCTTGATTTACCATACTCATATGTAAATAACTATTATTTCATACTATCTAGTAATCGCCGCTTTCCCAGACTGATTTGAGTCTGGTAAATCGTATTTTACCAGACTGAAAATTTTTACCAGACTGAAAATTTTGCCTAGCAACCGCAACTGACATCCATCTAAACGTATGCATTGATATTTGTCAAACTACTGTCATCAAACAAATCAAGTGATCGGCTTTTGCTTTTATTTTAATGTGCACCTACAACATTCTAATCAAAATGGTATTTTAATAGAAATAGAGCAGTATGAAATAAAATGTTTTACATTATTTGTATGTCAAATCAATTTACGTTACTCGTTTCGAAATTCCTGCCTCAGCTACGCTTCGGCAGTAAACATCTCACCCGTTAACGTAAACCTTGATTTACCATACTCATATGTAAATAACTAATTCAATGCATTTACTGCATTTTTCTATAATGACACCTTCTGTAAATTACCTGGTTTTCAGGTAATTAGTGGACTAGATTAGCATTGTTTGTTATAACATTTTTTAATTACCCCTTTATTTCTTGTGAGTTGTTCTAATCATTTTTACTGATTTCTGATTTATAGATTTTTATAGTTATTAGGTACATGTGCATGAATGAATTCACTTATTATAGGTATGGTAGATCCTAAAAAAACCGGCACTTCGAACACCTAAAATAAATCTTTCTTTACTTATATACCTACAAGGGTGAACAACAACAAAAATTGTATGTTTTTCATAAAAATGGTAGCTAACATTTAAAATTCTGTTACAACAAATCCTTATCTTTTCAAAAATTAATAACAATTGTACATCTAGCGTATTACTTATTTATATCTACGCACGACCCATGGAAAATTTTTCCGAACATCTTTTGTGCGGTAAGATGACTTCATCTTTTTTGCCCTGAATTCAATGGTAAAAATAAAATTTACTTGATCCTCCTATTTTTTGAGGGACAAATATTCCTGTTGATAAAGTTGATATCAGTCCATATTGAAAAAAGAAGTAGGCAGTAGTAAAAAATTTACCGGTTTCTGTCGCTACATAGTATTGGAAATTTGAAAAAAATACGCCAAGTTGATGTGAAGTTTGTGGGACTCCATCAAAAGGTATTCTCAAACGGAAAGATAAATAGTCGATTTTTTTTAAAAGTGCAAGAATTTTTTTATATCCACCACTTTCACTAACTTGACTTTACATGAGCAAAACAGTGACACTTTGTTTTAAATAAAATTGTCAGTGTCGGCCATTAGTTATCGTATTCCGCTTAGGAATTTAACTAAAAAAGGGAATTGTATTTATATCGGTAGCGTTTCTTTTATATAACATACCACGACGTTTCCTATGTTTATGTTCGGCTAATAAGTGAAAAAATGCCTATGTGTCTATTGGGCGCAACTTTATGGAAAGCAAAGAGCATGTGCATCTTTTGCTTTTGGTCGCATTTCTCGAAATAGATAATTTTCACGAAGACTTACTCTTAGTCCAGTATGCAGATAATTTTGACCTGCAAAAGGTGGTGTAAAAGATTTTATTGTTTTAAATGCTCCATTCGGGTCCAAATAACATGTATTTGAAGAGTACGCACAAATTTTTTCCCGGCACAACTTTTGGCAGTCAAAAAACCTCAAAATTTTTGGCATTTTTTTAGTTTTTCGCTTAAAACTCGAAAACGGTCCATATTTTATGAATAACACTTCTTTAGAAAATTAAAGAAATTCAAAATTATGCGTCGATCAAAAAAAACAAACAAAATCGGTCCAATAGAAAAATGTTTACAAGCGATCAAAAAACGCCCATTTTTTCCAACGAATTTCAAAAATTGGTCCAATTTTAAATTGTTGGTACTTTTTGAACTCTCTGATTGATGTTCTACAATCTTTAGGGAGGGGGGGTAGTGGATTTTATCGTTCCTTTAGGAGCCACAACGCATTAAAAAAAGGTTAACTCAGTTCTTTAGAAAAGTTGGAAAAAATGGGCGTTTTTTGATCGCTTGTAAAAATTTTTCTATTGGACCGATTTTGTTTGTTTTTTTATCGACGCAGAATTTTGTTTTCTTTAATTTACTAAAGAAGTGTTATTCATAAAATATGGACCGTTTTCGAGTTTTAAGCGAAAAATTGAAAAAAAGTTCGAACGTTTTGAGGTTTTTTGGCTGCCAAAAGTTGTGCCGGCAGAAAATTGGTTTGCACTCTTCAAATACATGTTATTTGGACCCAAATGGACCATTTAAAACGTTAAAATCGTTTACACCACATTTTGCAGGAATCGGCCCTTCTGACTGCTCCGCGTACTGGATTATCTGAGGAAACTGATAATTTTAGATGGGAAATATACCCAAACGTGTAATTTGGTCATATTTGATTTGATCTAACTAAACAAAGTGCTACGCTTCTGGTAATTTGAAAGCATTCTTATAAAACAGATTTCATATTCAGCACTACTTATGATATAATATGTGCAGTACCCTACCTAGTATTGTACGTATCCCCCCGCCCCGTCAAAGGGAAATATTATTACAGCCTCATTATAGGGATTTTTTTTATTTCTTGAAGCATCCTGACGGGATGCAAAAGATTTTAGAAATAAAAAATTATTTCCAATGTACAGTCTCTTGTAAAAGTAATGTCCCTCGGATTCCTACCACTGTAGCATAGGCAACCAACATCCCAGCCGACTAGTAGAATGAAAATGAATGGCATCGATTTATTAGCTCAAAAGATCTGCGCTGCTTTAACCTATCCTTGGTTTAATACAATAGAAATTTTTACATTTCTTTCAATTGGTTTGGTGCGTTTTAAATTTGGAAATAGTTTAGCTAAAATAATGACCTTTTACTTTTAATTTTTTCGAGTAGATTTTCTTCTAACAAAATAAATGTGATGATTTTGTCGTTTTATACCGACATTGAAATTGAAGTCTCATTATTAATTACTCGGGCCTCCTAATGGAATGCGATTATCTGCACTGGAAGCGCAACAATGCCGTTCCTTTTGTAACTACCACCTCCCACTCCTTTCAAACCCCGGGATGGCATCCGCGGAAAAATTCAGCTGTTTTATTTTTCCCTAATTTCTAATCATTTCACCTGCATGAAAAAGCCGGTTTAACTGAAAACTAATTTTTTGTCAAAAAATATTATACCTATAACCTGGACTAAATATCCTTATAATACGCCTACCTACTCAAAAATATGCAACGGAAAAGCTCTCCTAAACTAAATTCGATATTAAATCAACCACGACCAAGTATCACAAATGCATATCATTTAATTTCTGATGCTAGTTACAAAAGAAAGGTATTGTTGCACAGTGCACTTGTAGGGCAATTAATCGCATTCCATGAGGAGACCTACTCGCAAGTAATTATTAATGACACTGGAATTTCAATGTCATTAAAGAACAAGAAACCTTTATTTCGTTAGAAGAAAACCTACTCAGAAAATTAAAGTGAAAAGCCATTATTTTGTCTTAATAGTCTCTAGCTAAACTATTTGCAAATTTAAAACGCACCAAACCAATTGTAAGAAATGTAAAAATGTTTACTGCACCAAGCCAAGGATATGCAGCGCAGATCTTTTGAGCTAATAAATCGATGGCATTCACTTTTATTCTACTAACTAGTATTTAGTTTGGCTAAATGGGAATATCTGCTGAAAATGAACCGCATTAGATACCTACCTCGCACACCCGCAAATCCAACTTGGACTAGGCGGCTGGGATGTTGGTTGCCTATGCTACAGTGGTAGGTATCCGAGGGACATTACTTTTACAAGAGACTGTACATACACAGTATCTGGTCAATTTGAGGACATAAAAAAATCGATTGTATGCGCACCTCCATCAACAAACTGTTTAGTTGAGTAGAAATCACGAAAAGTACAAAACTCGACAAAACAGTTTAGTCGACGCAACAGTTGTATGTATGCGCTCGGCCTTATGTTAGCGCTTTGATCGCGAAACATATTTTTTCTTCAAACGTCATATAATATTGGCATTACCCTAATTTTATATTCAATTAAGGCATTACGTAGCCCAGCAGTTTGAATTAAAGAATGACTTTTTAGAACAATCGAACAAGCGGCAGTGAAGTATTTTAGTGCCTAGGCATTAAAACGCTTCAGTGCCAGTGTCACATTGTTTTGCTTTGACAATTTGATGTTATTTACATTAGGTTCTTGGTTCACCTAGCAAGTGCGTTGATCTTTACTTCTGATTTTAACAGAAATAAAAATATAGTCGATCAAAGAAGCTATTTATTTATTTAAATAATAGTTAATGTTGAAAGTGCAGTTAGTCATATTACCATTATAGAAATTAAACCCTGAGCTCGTTTCTGCAGCATCCAAGTTTTGAAGAGTCAAGTTTTGTTTAGGTCGTCTTATTTCTAATGAATGAATGAAGTATTTTCAAAAACTGGATTGGTTTCTGCTTCAAATGGAGGAGTAGTTGAAGTCATTCCATCTGATAAACCTGGTTTTTGAAAAGTTATCGAAGTATTTTTTGTGCAATTTCATTTTTATTTGAAATCGAGGCTTCGCTCGGCCATCAAACACCGACTCGCCATAAAAAGTATCACTTTAGCTCCTCATAATATAATATACTATTTTTTAAACATATGCCTTATCAATCATAATAGATGGAATGTAAGAAATACTGTCGGATTTCCAAATTGGTGCTGTACGTTTTTCTACCCTCATTACAACGGCTGTTATCTACAAAAAACGATTTTTCTATTCATCGATCTTCCTAAAAAACTAAGACCGATATTTCAATTTTTTAAGTACCGCCATTCTTTTCATCATTGCAAAGAATATCCACTATCGAGAATTTGTTATACTTCAACTACAAAAGCAGCATTTCATAAGAAAGTTTAGCTATTTTTCCAATATGACGGATTGACTACGTACTTTTGGAATAAGAAATTCATGTGTTGCTAATTTAGGAACGTCATCGGCAGAAATTTTGTTTAGTCGTAAGTTTAAGTTGCGTACAAAGCTACCTATTGTAAAGCAGTTCTTTACAACCAAAAATACAAAATTATACTCAATTACAAAACAAATTGGTAGTTAATCAAGGTCGTAGCGTAGCAAAGAATATTATGATAGAAATGCAAACGAGCGAAAAGGATTTGAAAAGGGAGATCAAAGGTAGGTTTCGTCTCAACTCTGTAAAACATGAGATGAAAAACGGGGCTAATTTTTTTCGTGTAAATTATACATTTAAAAAGTATGCTACCGAACAAAATGTTAATATTTAGGAAAAAAACAATTTTTTAGAGCACTGCCAATAAAAAGTGAACTTTTATAGGTAAAACTGGGTGCTGTTCTTCTGCTTAGATGCGCTGCAAAGTCGCCCAGTGCGAAGGAGCACTTACGAGTATTTACTTTGAATTTTGCAAGTATAAGCATTTGCTTACTTTTATTCATACGGGCCATTGTTGCGTTTATCGGGACTAATTTAGAAATAGAAACCGGATTCATTATAATTCCATAATATTCACACGAAAAATGTGATTTATTTTTAGGTGAATTGAAAGTTTTCTAACGTTTTTTGTAGGTAACACCCCTAAAATTTTAGTGTGATAAAAATTTGAGATTATTGCCATGTAGCATCTTTCGGAAAGGGATATAGTTTGCATAAAAAGCGTTAGTTCTCATTTATTTTGTGTTGTTCCCGAATTAGACGAAATTTTGAAAAACCCCTAATATGGCTAATATTTTCATGGTGGACCTAATAAATGTTTGGGATTTGGATGTACATTTTTTAAATATATCTATTATAACACTATTGAATAGATTTATTATATTCAATACTAACACAGAAAACCGGTTATTCATTTGTCACAAGAATTATAAAAGCAAACATTTTTTTGGAGGTTACGCATTTTGGCGCTGTAACTTTTGGGCCTTAGAGTCTACGTAGCTGTACAGCACTAACGACCTTTCTTAATAATAATTGACTTTATTCCCTTACTTCATATTATACAGATGCATTCCAACCATCATGAGAACCTTAAGAACATGTGTACCAATTTTCAAAGTGATCAGACGTTTCTAAATAAAGTTATTGTGCGCACGGATAGACAGCAATACACAATTAAAAACGATCTTGAAGATCACTAATAATGCGACACTTTTGCCCCTTAAACATATTTTCCCAGCCTTATTTTTAAAAGTTATTATTATTTAGTAATATTTAGAAACATTGATAATAAATTAAGATTTACACATCGATAATGGTGGATTAGGCAAAAATCAGGACATTGCGCACACCCACAAATACATTTATGGCGTCACACTGTGGCACTGTGGACGGAAATATGGGACACAGGACACTGCTATGCACTATGTGCGCAGTACCACACAGTGGTGCACTGATGTGACCTGCAACGCACTGCAGGACATTGCTAGACACTGGACAGTGCAACAAAATGTGTACACATATTGTGGGCAGTGAGAGACCCTCGACCTCAGCATATGTTCTAGGATTTGCATTTTGCAATGCCTGACAGAAGTATTGATTAGATTTTCAGTAAACAAGAAAAAGTAAATGAATGTATTAGAGTAAAAAATTCCACAAAAAATAAAATTCACATCTTCCCGCTATCCTGGAATAGTGTTAGGTTCCCAATTAACATTTAATCTTTAATTTTACATTTCTTTCATCTTATGATACACCATGTAACATAGATAATCCTGTTTGTTGCTATTTTATCATCCACGGGAACTTACACTTAGTAACGTAATTGTTTTATATTTATTTGGATTAATGGAAAACACTATAAAAAAACCAAAAAAATTATTATTAATCTTTGTAGCTATTGTACATAGTAACAAAATCTTTAAATTAAACTCATTCTCTATGAACGAGAACGTAAAATCCGAGACATGCCAAAACCGCATACTGCAAAAAAAGTGTCAATAAACGATATTTAAGGAAACTACATTTACCTTAAATTTTGGATACTCATTCATTAATATCGTAACCATTCCAACATATGGCAAAAAACCACGTGCTCGACCGACTACATCATTTTTAGTTAACCATAATTGACCAGGCGCATATAAACCTCTGTCATCAACACTATTGTTATCGCCTTTCGTAAGAAATTTAACCGTGCCATTGTTTCTGTAAAAAACAGTACCTAATATCAATGCGGGTGCCATAATTCAGTTACACCAAGAATAAAGAGAAAGTATTACAGCTTTATCAGTAGTATTCGAAAGACTTCTTAGATAGCTAAAAGTAATCAAGATAAAAGCTAGTTTGTTTGACAAAATACATTTTACATTCGTGAGTATTTCATGCAAAGGAAGGTATATAGTGAACGTAGAGAACATAAAATGCAAAGTTTTACAATATTACTCATTACATAACATTTTTTTAAACCATAGGCTTTTTGCAATAGTCTTTACGCAAGATGTCTCTTGAAAACATATAATAAAAAGATGCATTTAATAAACTTTGTCTTGTATAAGAAATGTAAAAGCAAGAAGAAAAATCCCACCTAAGGTTCGCACCATTGTGCATAAATAGAAGGTAGGTATTCCTTTAAAATATGGAAAAAGAAAGACAGATAAACTAATTTGCATACTTCTCATGGAGCTTTAGTACCCTATGTACAATGGGTATGTCTCTCCCTTCCACTTTGAAAACAACAATTTCGCCCACTCTCACTGGCTCTTCGGGATAATTTGTTAAGAACAATAAATCGCCTCTATGAAAAGCAGGTTCCATACTACCACTAAGTACGACAACAATAGGACTTTCACTCCCTGTTACAACCATTAAACCCTTCCATATCATCAATGCAGAAGAGACTATCATACCAAAGCTCAAAACTTGGTACAAAAACTGCAATTTGGGGAGTTAACATCTTTTTCCAATCAATGAATTTCTTATCAATTACCTGTCTTTTGTTCATACGACGAACATCATCGAATAATGAAGCGATATCCATTTTTTCCAATTTATTTAACTTTAGTTATCTACTTCTCATGCGGCAATCTAATCTGATACACCTCTATACCACGTCAACTTTAGCTACGAACGAAAGTTAATCGTTGAGTTGAGGTTATAAAACTGCCAAATTCACACTAAAGTGAGTTGTCAATGTTGCCAGATCGGATCGGTTACAAAATTTTTTTTCATACACGCGCTTATTATTTATACAGAAGCACATGATCTAAGCACACAAACAGCATCGATTATTACCGCATTTCCACAAAAATTAAAAAAAAATGCGCTATTGTGGCCACTTTTTCCGTCCATCCGTCCGTTCGTTCGTTGAGACGCTACTAGTTCTTTATCTTAAGAGCGATTATTCTACTTTTTTCGCTATTTGGTTCGTTATGGTGTCGAGGCTTGCACCAACGAAGGAATTTTTTCTGCGTTTATTGCTAAAAAAATATTGTAAAAAAACCAAAAAACCGTTTTTTACATGTTCCATAATTTTACACTTTTGCCGTTTATTAACGATCCTAGAGATCGTTTATAATTTTGTATTGCTGTCTGTCGTCTGTCTGTTCCTTTGTCTGTCCGGCCCTCTGTCTGTCCGTGTGAACGATAACTTTGTTTAGAAATGTCCGTTTTACAGCTCCGTTAGTTATGAACTGAATTGCATGAAATTCAATATGAGCATAGCTTTAACCATATAACACGCAATGCCAACAGTTGAGTCGAATCGATTCAAAATTCACAGTGCCCTTTTCGAATCTCGACTATTTATAAAATCTATAATATAAAAATAAGTCGGGTTTTCCTTCCTGACGCTATAACTACAGAACGGCTGGACCGATTTGGCTCATTTTGGTTTTGAATTATTTGTGGAAGTTCAGGGAAGGTTTAAAAGGTGAGAAAATAAAAAAAATCGTACGGGAAGAGGTAAAAAAATTGAAAAGTTCCTTACGGTCGAGTTTTGCTTGCTACCGTTGCAGTTAACATGGCGCGCAAGCGACTTCGTGCCTTATTATCTTTAGCATATTTAAAGTTCCTTTCGGTCGAGTTTCGCTTGCTACCATTGCTACCAAAAAAACACCATTGAATTTATCTATATATATATAAAAATGAATCGCCAAAATTTATGTACGCACATCACTTCAGAACGACTGCACCAAATTAGATAATTCTTTTTTCTCCAACCACCTGAATAAGACGCTATTTTGTGACAGTGTTCGGTACGTAAAATTGACGTTTTGCGGATTAATCGCTTTCACCATGGCAACTGTACAAAAAGTAGATACTTTTGGTCCTAGTACCAAAAAGAAATTGACCTTGAAAGTTGGCCAATTAAAAAATTACAATCACGGAGATATGTCACATTGACATCGTTTTACATTGCAGGTTATAAGATATTTCTATACATACAAATCAAATCTTTTTGCATATAAATGCAAATAATGATGTCACCTATACGTTTGTACATGTATTGAAAATGATTTACGCTCGCTATTTTTATTTAAATCATGTGTAACGTAATTTACATATTCGATGAACGTAATTTTAATACGTATACAACCCGCCGTCGCGCGTAACGCCATCTACTTCAGACCCCTTGCACTATTATCTGTCATTTTGAATTCAAAATTTGAAAAAGTTTATTGCAATTAATTTTAATTAAAAAAACTGTGGTAAGTTTTTTATTTCAATACAAAATATAACGCGTCGTCCAGCAACTATCTTCCTCGTCCCGAAAACTGACATTTTTTGTACTAATGAAACAAATAACTATTTTTGTTGTGTTTCTCATTATCAGGACAAGGTTTGTAAAAATTGTACGGAAAGACGTAAAAACAAGACTTTTCTCTTTCGCCGTTTAAATCGCAATATAACTAATAGATGGCGTCAACCGTTTATACGTTCACTGCCCACTGCTGCATTATTTACACGAACTATTTTTTTTTCTTTCGTCGTACAAATCGCAATCTTCCATGTCTATTGTCTATCTATCTATACATATATTATTACGCGCATCAACGACTGCATCAAATTAGATAGTCCTTTTTTTGTTGTGCTTGCGTTATCGAAACATGTAGGTAATGCTCTCTTTTCTTAAAAATGAAAGCAAACAAATGCACGCAAAGGATGCAAATGTTACTATATCATTTATGAAAATAATAGTCTTCGACATATTCAATATAAATTCGTACCTACCTACCCTACATCTGCGGCTACTTTAAAAACATTTCCGCAAATTCTATTTATAAAAAGGGCAAGGACGATCCAACATACAATTAAGCCATAAAGGGATTACATTTTCCAAATTTTTAAGAATTAAGTAATTTAAGATTTACTATATAAACTACAGTATGGTGCGGGCTTTCTCTCGCTTGGGGTAAAAGTCGGGGTCGGATAAACGCAGGGACGTCCCGGGGGGGGGGGGCCAGGATTTTTCATTATTTGGCCAACTCTTCGGAAATAATTCACCAATTAATTGGAAAAAATCTATAAACTGTGTCCAAGATAAGGATGTCTATCATGGAGATCGAAACCATAGAAGATACGACGATGGTCAAATTAGAGAAAAGATGCGCAATTAAACCATTATTATCGTGCTTTAGAGAAAACAAAAAAATTCCGATTACTTCCGAAGATATGACAGAAAAACCAAAACTTGCCGATTTTGTGTTTATTTTTTGCTAATTGCTGGTGTTATTTGAACAGATACAACGAGAAAGACAAAAAACACTTTTTCATTGCCACTTTTTGAACTCTACGAGACAGTACCCGCGCACAACTTGCGAGCATACCTATCGGATAAATTCCTAGAAAATGTTAGATTCGTATGCTTGCACGATTAAGACGTTGTGTCCGGGTGCGCCAACCTGTTGAAACCCACAATTTCCAACTTTTGTTTTTATTTGTGTGACGTACATAGTTGGATTCGTAATAAAAAGTGCTAGGTACTAAATACAGTGTGTACTTTTTACACGGGCCATATAAAAAGTATAGTTTGTGATAATTTCTCCGAAACAAAACGTTGTATTAAGAATCTTCCAACAGTGCTCAAAAAGGGGCAATGAGAAAGTATTTTTTGGGGACATGGAAACGGCAGTTCTAGGTTCTAATGTAAACCCGAGTGTCTTCAAATTATCGTCCAAAAAGTTGATATTCGAGTCCAATACTCCACAGAATTCCTTTCGCTTTGAGGTTTCGACTAGAACCAGCAGGATTATATTATGCCAGTAGATACGTCAAATTACCGCAACTTACAACGCCACCTGAACCACTGAATTCATCACTTCTTTCCGAGCAAAGCCCTCTATCGAAGCATTTCTTGCAGAATATTCAACATTATAACTGATGTGTATTCCAAATTACATCATTTTTTGGTGCAAATATAATTCTGGAAAGGGATTTCAATCCAAATTTTGCAGTATTATTTTCCCAACCTGTAACCAAGAATGCGAAAATTACAAACACCCGTGCGAAGCCGGGTCGGGCAGCTAGTATTGTTATAAAATAATTTTCTTTAAATCGTAAATTTCGGAAGGAATACAATATCCCTGATAACGGCGAATATTTCTGTAATATAATTATACCAAGAATATTAAAAAATGTATAACGGGCGATCAAAAGTGATTTTCTGTAGAGTCGCCTTTGGAAGTTCAAGTTAAGTACAATTTCCCATGTAAACAAAAATTCCAAAGGTGACTTGACAGCAACTCAATGGCGCAAATAAAGATAAAAATTAAGATAGTGTAAATAACGCTGTCTTAACTCTCTAATAAAACAACCTTGGTCTTAACTTTTGAAGGACTATTCCTTATAATGCGATCAAATATGAAGGTACTTACGACAAATGAGTTACCTATAACGGTATAACGGGAAACCTTTGGTAAGTGCCGACAGCACTGACTACTTCCTTTTCTCTCACTCTTTCGCTCCTTTCTTTTTGTTAAGATCTATTATATAAAAAAAGCGTGCGCTCGGGGGATCCGAACCCGTGTCATCATAATCGAAAGGCGGCGGCCTTGCAGCTGCGCTGCGCACCGGCCTGTTAAATATTTATTTACTCCGAACAAGTGTAGTATGATCTTTGCTCCGAAGCTATTAAATACCCTTTAAATGTCAATTTCAAAGACTCATCGACGACTGTTAAATACATATATTTTCCTTCAAATAGACAAAATATGCAGTTGTGAAGTAGGCTATGTTGAGCTCGCCTTCGGTTGCCCTTGCATTCACTTTCGGGCAACGTCGGTAAGGTGACATGTTGGTTGCCTAACGAACAACAAATTCCCAAGATAGTGCATGAGGACCAACGATCATACTAACAGACATTACAAGTTTATCCAGTAGGTATATACTGTACTTTAAATTTTTGAGAATTAGTGTTTTTAAATTCGACATACTTTACGGAATTCACTACGGTGACGCGTACGTCTTCGCTTTTCATAGTGTATCTGTCTGTCTGTTTGTGCATGATAAAATATGTTGCTCTTCGCCTACCTATTAACCTCGCGTTCTTAAGCGAATAAAATTTCACAGGTATATATTTTTTGTTCGTTGGTGTAGATTTTGTTTATTAGTTTGCAAATTTGTGAACTGCTGGAGGTATATATTTAGACTGATTCCCAAATATTCGTCATAGCCTCCCATTTTTCTCGAATTTCGTACTTTGTGTGATTTGTTTATTGGGTAATTAATCAATATCTATAAATTGGTAGAGTTTAATGCCATGTGCGGACTAGCCTTCTATCAGTTCTATCCTTGACACAGTAATAAACAAACGAATGTGACACGGTCTGTGGTTAGTATTTTACCCATAGCAACGCCACTGACAACAACACACGTACTTGAATCATTTGTAGGGATTTTAGGGTTGTGTTTTTTAGTGCAATAATTGACGTTTATAATCCTTATCAAAAAGCCAAGGATATGTGTAGTCCGATTGCAGATGTGCACTGTTTTTATAACTTCGGCATAATTTATTTTTAATGCCAGCGATAATATGGTTACACATTCGCTATCGTATTTTATTATTTTATTGACGCTGCAAGAGGTGTTTGTTAAAACACACTTAACTCTTCATGACAACAGTCATGGTTTGTATATTTTCAAATATTATTATTAATATTGATAAAAGCAAACACTTATCAACCCGGGCGATTAAATAATTCTTATTGCAGGATTCGTTTCACACAACCACGAAAGGTTTTTCGTTGATGACATTTCAGCATTTCATCAGGTGAGCAAACAGATTATACTATGTAGCGTTAACTAACTATCCTGACATTTTAGGAAGTATCATCCTCCGTAAGGAGCCCCTCACTCAATGATCTCGGCATGAAACTTTTGCTAAAGTTTGATCCGGAATTTTTAGATTTCGAACAAAGGTAAGCATCTGTAATAATTTGCTTTTCAAACTTTGGACACTTTTAGGCCACTGGGAATACCTCATCTGGCCAAAGTTACACTTTTCAACATCGATAGTAACAGAAGTATCGATATGACTTCGATCTCTGGAAGCACTGTTCATTTTCACAGCTCGTTTTTCGAGGACAAGGTAAGCGGCCTTCTTTGTTTTTTTCCCCGCATTATTTTTATGCTTGTAGAGAATTCCTCCGTTGGGAAACACGTCCTTTAACGTCGTGTTCTTGGGGCGCGAGGAGGGTGCCATTGAAAGTAGTTTATTTATTCACACTACTGATGGGCATTTTAAATATCAGGTGAGCAGGTGTATAACCTTGTCTTTTGATAATTTGTTTTATCAACATTGTCAAGGATGGAATATTTATGTTTGCGCTTGAAGGTTACTCTCAGGCTTTACAATTGAAAATGATTTTTTTAATTTTATCGCTGAAATGAGCTATAAAATTAAAATTTCAGGTGAAAGGAGCAAGTGTCTCGAGCCCGTACAGGCTTAGACCGATTGTTGGTATAAAATTACCATTAAACACTACATTTTCACCTCTTATCCATATGTATAATCCGTATACAGAGCCGATACAGGTAACGAAAGACCGTAAATCTCTGCTGATATAATGCTCTTTTAGATTGTAGAAATATACAGTAGCGGCGGTGATTTTCATTTGGAGCTTCCAAGTGGTGAATTGGAAGGGCCGAAAAACATGTGGGAAATACCGCCTCTTCAGTCCAAAGCTGTAATAAGGGTGCGGTTCCATGCTCGAACCGAACAAAATCATACGGCATACGTAAGGTTAGTGTATCCTTATTTGATATACTTGAGATGTGGTTGGATACAAACAACAGTAATTGCGGTGTGTTTATTTTATATTTTTGGTTACATTATCACAAATTAGATTATGGCTTTTATAAAGGTGACACTGTAATGCCAAGGTCTAATAAAAATAATATGCTACTCACTTATAATAAAATCTATAGTCATGAGTTAAATGGAGATAATTAAAATAGCAATTAAATCTTAATTAAAACGTGCTAATTTGGATTTATGTTAATTTTTACAGTGAATCTGAATGTAAATTTTTTAACTTTATTTTCCATATAAACACTTTAACTGGGAGCTACTCTCAAAAATGTTTACACACACCCCTTTGATCCACATGAAATTTGGCATTTTTTGACACGAAATCGTTGAAATCAAAGTTAGTTTAGACAAGTTCACAACCAGGATGAAGCCATTTTTAAGGGTTGCAGGAGAGGGGGGGGGGCAAAAAAACAAAGACACCAACTAGATTATTATCCAAATTATTCTATTTTTCAAATTATTGATCTGCAAATAATTATTTATCGTTCTGTTTTATTTTCGTACCCACAGACCACATTTTCCATTTCAAAAATTGCTTGTGAGAGTGTACTCTTGACCTTCAATCCGTCACTCGCTGGATTGGTGGGCTGAGTGGTGCCGAATAGCATAGCTACTACATGAAAATAAAATAAGGCTTTGAGTTGTCTTTTTCTTTTGGATGTCGGATTGCAAGGAACCTTGTATTACCGAGGTTTGGATTACCGCGACTTTACTGTACTTCAAATATTTTTGTTTCCTTGTTTGATTTTGTTTACAGGGTCCATAAGCCACCCTTTATGTGCACACCCTGCACGTTTCAACAATTGAAACTCACTTTTACATAACGATTCGTTGATTGTGAGGGTTGTAATTTTTGTGGTACGTCAAATATTTTTGTTTCCGTACATAATTTTGTTTATAGAATCTAATTGCCGGATTACTGGAATTGCTGGATTAGTGGATTTGTGTGGGATACGTAGCTTTTTTTATATCCTACATGTACTACATTCGATCATAGATTCCTCCATTAAAAGAGTACCTACTAAAGTAGGTGCAAAAAGTCCGCCATCTTGTCTAAGCGATCGACGCGTGCTGGCAACTACTAAGCAATCTACGCAGGCAGGCGCCAACGAAAGCGAAAAGACGCATGGTTTTCTTGTCAAGATCAGGGCAGGACCGAGCGCAAAAGCAAATTTTGCAAACGAGCTCAACTGGGTAGTGCCAGATTATTTAGTGGGTCATCTGAGTCGCTAAATGTCAGATTATACTGGATGTGTCGGACTGTCCAACGCCAGCGTACCGAGCGCCCACTGCGCCAAAATGTATAAATGATAACTTTCAAATACGGCTATCTTTCCCTTTCCATTTAATTCCCTCTTCCGTTACAAAATAATGCGCCATCTTAGAATCTTAGAAATGTGTTAAACTTCGGCGAAATCACGTGGTTATCTTGAAACTAATTAGATAAGAAAACGTCATATCTACGACCGGAGAAAAACATGAGATAAACTTTTAGAAATACTACGCACGTAATTTCCAAACTGGATAAATCTAGTCTTTTAACATGTAATTTAAATTTACAATTATCATAACAAAATAAACAAAACAATTATTTACACAAAATCATCAAACATCATTTATTCTGATACAAAACATTGGCCCGAAATCAAATAATTTGATACATTTAATTAAAAAGCGGCTTTAGGGTAATGTAACTATTTATTTACACAATTAGATAAATCTTTGCAAAGAACCAACAGTTCTAAATTCCAAAAAGACCAACTGTGACTAGATACCCTTAGCAACGATAATCCGCTAAATGTATGTGTGACGCCTACGTTAGAGCAATTTAGACATCAGGTCGATAGCGATCCCTTTTACAAATGGTTTTTCTTACTCTAGTAAATATACAAGGGCAAAAAAGATCAATTTGCATCAAATGTTCTGGTCTGGAAGAATCCCTAAATGGTTTTAGAGCCTTCTTGTTCAAACTTGACACATCCTAAACAGAAGAATTCAATGGATCTATCCAATTTCACCTACAAACATAAAAATGGCCCACTAGTCATCCAACAAATTTTGTAAAAATTGTACATGGTGATGACAATTGACAAGCTCACAAAGTATTCAAGCATCCAAGAAAAAAAACCCTACTTGTTTGAGATTACAATGATCGGATGATTCAATTTATATAAATAATGACAGTGGGAAGGGATTTCTGGAATTCTTACTGTATATGAAAAAAATAGGACAAGCTAAATTTAGATAGGCATTGAATAGGTGTAGATAATATTTCCGATTAACCTTCATTATCATATCATTGTAAATATTATATCACAACACATCCCCACGAAGATAAGATTGATTTTCTTATCACATAATTTTAGTTACACAAAATGAGTATGTGTGAAATGATGTATCATAAATAATTATCTTAATTACAAACCCTGTTCCTATCTACACCAGCGCATTATATGGAATAAATAAATGAATAATATATATTTCATTAATGCACCAATTTATTTAATCAGTTTATCAAAATTTATCCTTATCTTAGTATACTTTCTAAAATCATTCAACCACATACATACGTGGTTGTATAACATTATACAAACATACTAGAAAAAATTTATCATTATCAAAATTATAGATGTTTACTACACATGTAGAATTTTTTTTACTATGGTGTACACCATTTGATGACTTAAACTACTTGAAGGAATGTCATCAGCCAGGCATTAGTGGCATTAAAACCCTTTTACATCATTCATTTTTTTATATATCCCGACATGGTGATCTTAACTGTGTGTAGGTATTGTATTGGATGTAGTTCAAAGACTTGAAATGCAATACATCCATCTCAACTTATTTTTCTTAATTTCAACATTTTAAGTCGAGTTCGAGTCTGCAGCTTTTTATTGGTCTCAAGACATTCTAGATTAAGGAGAGTAATGTTAACACGCAATATGTACTGCGCATGCCAATATCTAACTTCCGGCATGGACACTACCTATATTAAAAGCAATTGTGGCTTCAGATTTCGAAAAATACGACCACAACTTAAATGAAAAAAAAGATCGCCAAAAATGTAAGCATCTGTGTTTAAAATTTGAGACGTATATTCAGTATTTAAACGCATGCGCAGACTCAGAGATCCTTGTTTTGGTCTTGATAAGCTAAGGAAATAAAATAATTGACAGGGATAGAACATAAACAATAATTGCTGTCCCAATCGAGGGTGGTTAAATGAATCACCTCAAAAAATTACAAAAAGGCACTATTAAATTTAAATCAATTTTTAGCAAAAAGGGGATCAATCGGTATCCACATCAAAACGCTGAGTTTTTAATTTTTGATTCAAAACGATAACAATAAATGCAACTGTTAAACTGAAATTATAATAAATGTTCAAAATGACTCCATAGGATCAAGGACTACCTCACGCGCTCAAAAATTCCAAATTTGCTGACACGCGTTATGACTAGGTCAAAGATCCGCAATATCATTTTAGGAGATATGTCTTTATTTGAACTTTTTTTCTGATTTTTAGTCGTAGAAGACGGCCGCATATAGTCAACCCGTAGTTTTCATAACACCCTGTATAAGGATTGCTGAATTTTCCTGTTAAATACCGAGTATGAGAATTTTGATTTATTGATAGATCCATAGATAGGAACTTGATGTGTTTAAGTGAAAAAAAACCACGCAATTTCAAAGTTTGGGATATCCCACACAAAATCACTATTGTTTTCTTTAATGGTCGCACCCTTAATGACACTGAATTAGCATTGTTTGGTGTGTTTACATACCAAAGGACGGACTAATTTCTGAAATTTTAATTATATTCATCTGAATGCCTTGACTTAATTTTTTAAGCAACCCATTTGCAATGCGTTTGTTTACATATCAAGATTGCTATTCATTGGAGTTTTATGTTCTACAGAACCATAAAAATAATAAAAGAAATCAATTGAGAACGTTGACATGGGCGGTAATCCCACAACTATTGGTATGTACGCACACTGTCACTAAATCACTCACAAAACTACTATTAAATGCAACACCTTATATATTTTAACGTCAATTTTTGGCATTCGTTTTCCTGATTACGTTGATGTATCACAACCTATATTTTTTTTAATACACATAAATTATATATCGTGTTTTTAACAATTTTGAAATGACACAGCATGTCATTATTGATTGATATGAGCTGCCATGGATATTATAAACAAAACAAAATCTCTATAAACCCATGGCCTACCTATTTAAAAACCGTAAAAAAATAAGGTTTTTATTTTTGCTTCAAGGCTAAAATTAAAGAAAAATAGATTGTGCGGCGGGCAAGAAATTTTTTTTACTACGCCACTGGATTGTACGTAAACATATCTAAAATAAACAGTTTTTTTTAGTCCATTGAAAAGTTACATTTGGGGTTGCGTTTGTCAGAGGACACAATTTTATTTTTTAGATATAAAGGGGGGGTTAGTTTAAAGTTAAATCCAAGTTTGTGGGGTTGTAGCCCTTGTCCCGCGGTCGCCATCTTGAAAAATGGGGTGCAAATGGTTTTTATGGTTTATCTGACAAACTATTGGTCTCCCAAAAAATTTGTTCAGACATTTCTGAATAAGAATAAAATTCTCTACAACGTTGGTCCAGTAACTTTTAGTCGTATAACCAAAAGTAACAAAGTTATAAACGAAAATTGATGAACATTTTCTAAAAAATTTTCAATTGGTCTTTATAACTTTTTTTCTCGTCATTTTACAAAAAAATGACATCAGGCCATTTTTATAGAGGAGTTTTCAAGGAATGATTTTCATTACAAACTTTTTCGGTTTTATTCATTCATTAAGATTTTATAGCGCTCCAGTGTTAAATTATACATAAATATTAATGATTTTAACGTACCTTTCTAATGTTCTAAATGACATAATTATTGTTTCCTTAGTCTTTTTGATGGACCAGGCTGCGTTGGAATTGAAAACAATATAAATGTACCTACTCTTTGTCACTGATTTGGCGAATCGTTTGTATCTAATGCTGTTAAAAGAATCATCATCTTCATTGCCACCATATAAAAAGATGAAACAATGTTCACCAATGACAGTGAGCAAAGCAGGACCGAGGAACAACGCTACTCCACTAGCTAACTCTGGATGTTTCTCCAGTGTTATGAGAAATTTTAGTTTGCCAGTGTTGTGAGCTGATGTTGTGTTACATCCTGAAAAAGCATGGAGAAACAGCAAATTATCGTTTTCGTGCATAAAACCTGACTGAGAATACAATTGCTCAACTGTACGTCCTTTTCACGGTTTAAAAAAATAGATTTCTTTGCTCCAAAAGTCGTGAGCAACACAAGTATGTCGATATCTTCAACTACAATAGTAACTGAGTCAAACGATTGGGATGCAGCAAAAGCAGAATGAACGATGAGGGGGTCTGCATCTGATTGTGCTTGGTCGACAGTGAAACCCACCTCTGAGAATGAATTTTTGAGAAGTACAATGAAATTAGCCTTGTTCTTCTCATTGCCAAGAAATTTCTCTTGTGTCGGTACGGCGTTCTTATCGAATTGTACCTACTTCTGTCGACTGATGTTTCTTCGTGCGACGCAAACGGTGCCAAGACTTAGTTCCTGCGACATCGGGGTCTTCTGAGCAGCCGTCTCGTAAAGGCAACACTAATACGTAGATGTTCTTTTATCCCCAAACGGTTATTATCTTTTATCCCTGCACAGTATTCTCGAAAATGAACACTCTGATTTTATGAATCTAGAGAATTAGTATTCGTTTCGTAGCGCTGTAAAATCTTAATTAATGAATAAAATTGAAAAACTTTGTAATAAAAAATATTCCTTGAAAACCCCTCTATAAAAATGATCTGAGGTTATTTTTTTGTAAAATGACCATAAAAAAAGTTATAACGACCAATTGAAATTTTTTTACAAAATGTTCATCAATTTTCATTTATAACTTTGTTACTTTTGGATATACGACTAAAAGTTACGGACCAAACTTGTAGAGAATTTTATTCTTATTCAAATATGTCTGAATACATTTTTTGTGAGACCAATAGTTTGTCAGATAAACCATAAAAACCATTTGCACCCCTTTTTTCAAGATGGCGGCCGCGGGACAAGGGCTGCAACCCCACAAACTTGGATTTAACTTTAAACTAACCCCCCCTTATATCTAAAAAATAAAATTGTGTCCTCTGACAAACGCAACCCCAAATGTAACTTTTCAATGGACTACCATGTAAGGTAGAAAAAAGGTAAAAACTGTTTATTTTAGATATGTTTACGTACAATCCAGTGGCGTAGTAAAAAAAATTTCTTGCCCGCCGCACACACACAATCTATTTTTCTTTAATTTTAACCTTGAAGCAAAAATAAAAACCTTATTTTTTTACGGTTTTTAAATAGGTAGGCCATGGGTTTATAGAGATTTTGTTTTGTTTATAATATCCATGGCAGCTCATATCAATCAATAAAAATGGATGACATGCCGTGTCATTTCAAAATTGTTAAAAATACGATACATAATTTATGTGTATTAAAACAAATATAGGTTGTGATACATCAACGTAATCAGGAAAACGAATGCCAAAAATTGACGTTAAAATATATAAGGTGTTGCATTTAATAGTAGTTTTGTGAGTGATTTAGTGACAGTGTGCGTACATACCAATAGTTGTGGGATTACCGCCCATGTCAACGTTCTCAATTGATTTCTTTTATTATTTTTATGGTTCTGTAGAACATAAAACTCCAATAAATATTTTCTTATTGCACATACTGATCTACAGAACTGCAAAAAGTGACACCTATATTGTGATCATTAAACTCCCTGCAATTTTCTGTAACAAGTAACAACTGATGTGTGTGTTGCCTAAACACACAAAACCTATTGATCCCACATAGGGTCAACCTTCGTCCATGCGTTTACCGAGTGAATAGTAATCTTGATTTCAAGGAATATTTTTTATTACAAAGTTTTTCAATTTTATGCATTAATTAAGATTTTACAGTGCTACGAAACGAATACTAATTCTCTAGATTCATAAAATCAGAGTGTTCATTTTCGAGAATACTGTGCAGGGATAAAAGATAATAACCGTTTGGGGATAAAAGAACATCTACGTATTAGTGTTGCCTTTACGAGACGGCTGCTCAGAAGACCCCGATGTCGCAGGAACTAAGTCTTGGCACCGTTTGCATCGTACGAAGAAACATCAGTCGACAGAAGTAGGTACAATTCGATAAGAACGCCGTACCGACACAAGAGAAATTTCTTGGCAATGAGAAGAACAAGGCTAATTTCATTGTACTTCTCAAAAATTCATTCTCAGAGGTGGGTTTCACTGTCGACCAAGCACAATCAGATGCAGACCCCCTCATCGTTCATTCTGCTTTTGCTGCATCCCAATCGTTTGACTCAGTTACTATTGTAGTTGAAGATATCGACATACTTGTGTTGCTCACGACTTTTGGAGCAAAGAAATCTATTTTTTTAAACCGTGAAAAGGACGTACAGTTGAGCAATTGTATTCTCAGTCAGGTTTTATGCACGAAAACGATAATTTGCTGTTTCTCCATGCTTTTTCAGGATGTAACACAACATCAGCTCACAACACTGGCAAACTAAAATTTCTCATAACACTGGAGAAACATCCAGAGTTAGCTAGTGGAGTAGCGTTGTTCCTCGGTCCTGCTTTGCTCACTGTCATTGGTGAACATTGTTTCATCTTTTTATATGGTGGCAATGAAGATGATGATTCTTTTAACAGCATTAGATACAAACGATTCGCCAAATCAGTGACAAAGAGTAGGTACATTTATATTGTTTTCAATTCCAACGCAGCCTGGTCCATCAAAAAGACTAAGGAAACAATAATTATGTCATTTAGAACATTAGAAAGGTACGTTAAAATCATTAATATTTATGTATAATTTAACACTGGAGCGCTATAAAATCTTAATGAATGAATAAAACCGAAAAAGTTTGTAATGAAAATCATTCCTTGAAAACTCCTCTATAAAAATGGCCTGATGTCATTTTTTTGTAAAATGACGAGAAAAAAAGTTATAAAGACCAATTGAAAATTTTTTAGAAAATGTTCATCAATTTTCGTTTATAACTTTGTTACTTTTGGTTATACGACTAAAAGTTACTGGACCAACGTTGTAGAGAATTTTATTCTTATTCAGAAATGTCTGAACAAATTTTTTGGGAGACCAATAGTTTGTCAGATAAACCATAAAAACCATTTGCACCCCATTTTTCAAGATGGCGACCGCGGGACAAGGGCTACAACCCCACAAACTTGGATTTAACTATAGACTAACCCCTCCTTGATATCTAAAAAATAAAATTGCGTCCTCTGACAAACGCACGCTAAGCCCAAAAAAATGTAACATTTCAATGGACTATGGGTAGTAAGATATGGTAGCATCTTAAAATGTCAAACTTTTCATATTCACCCCGTATCTCAGAAACAAAACATAGCTAGATTGGATCTGTTTGTGGTATTAAAAGAAAAAAGTGACCCCAGGTTGCGAAAACGCCAAGTGAGAGACGCTGTAATCTCAAATTCTCAACCAAAATGGGAGACACGGTACATGTTTTAGTTTAGGAGGAGGAAACCCTAACGTTAAAACTAGAATAGGGCTATATTCTAAACAGTCATTTATTGCAATTTTTGATTTCACACAAACTAATTGTAAAATTTCTGTTTAGGATTAAATTAAACAACACCGAAGATATTTTAGTGGTTCCATTAGAAGTGGAAGTTACCTCAAGTGCAGGTTTGTACGTACCGCAAGGGTCCGTCGATTTCGGTGTCGGTGGATCCCTCGATCTACCAAAGCTGTTAAATTTATACGTGCACAACCCGTTGAAGAAGGCGGTTAGAATTCACAGCATATCATCAACATCGAAGGCCATAAAAATTGACTATGAGAATGTGAAAGTTCCGTCAGATTTACGCAGTTCAAAGGGAACTCCAACTTCAACTAAAATTGCAACACTTACACTCGATTGTACGTATTTACTTTTAATTTTAACTTCTTGCTTTTCACGCTGGTTGCACGAAATTGGAGTAGAGCAAATAATCGAATTTGGAGTGAACGATCCATCACTCTTTGTTTTTTTTACCGACGCGTAGTGTAGTGCAACCAGGGAAAAACACTTGCAAATTGTGAAAGTTCTTTATCTCTCAGTTCAAGTTACTGATTGACATTAATCCCTCGAGACTGTTTTTGAGTTTCAGTTGGGTTTCACAGTTAAATTGATAGCTAGGCTTTTCTGAGGTAATAGAAGGCAGTAGAATTTTGAAATTTCTTCTTTTATTTTGTATAATGATTTCAACATGTTTTTTTTTGTAAACCTGTGTATCAGTAGCGGCTCATGAGGACGTGTAGTGCCAAAGCTGTGGTGTGTAGCAGGAGGATCGTGAGGCCTATAAGTCTTTCCCTGAAAATAAAAGTTGCAACCATAGCATTACTTTTTCTAAGCAGTTGTATGTTATTAATTATATTTCTTTGTATTAATACTTATTCAGGTCTGAAGTCCTTGCACACCATAGCAGAGGCTGTATTCAGAAAATGTGAGAAAAATTCAATTGGAACTCAAAACCATTCGGAATTTTTATATGATTTGCAACTCACTTTTTGCATTAGTTTTAACAATTTCTGAATGTGATGATATTTGCGCAGGGAAAACCGCACACGAGAACAAAGATTTCTCAGGGAAAATAGTAATTAGATACAAAAATGGAAAAAGTAAAACAGAAATTCCATACTACATAACTGTCTTAGAAGGCGGTCTGTTATTTAACTCGTCCATTACAACATATTTTATAAACGAATCACCTAAGCAAATGATATCAAGAGATGTTACAGTAAAAAACGATTTCTTAATACCACTTGCGCTAACAAATGTTTCTTTGCTATCGGACGCCCGTAAATACTTTAATGTATGTATTTTACATAAACGTGAAGCATTATAATTTGAGTGTTGATTTTAGATACTTAATTTTAAACCAGTGATTTTGCAACCTCAAGAGGAGCTGACTATATTTACTCTTAATTTAAAAATTGACACGTCCTTGTCAAACTTAAAACTTAACTCTTGTATTGTATTGACGACAAATATCTCCACAGTCGAACTTCCCCTATTGAGCTACAATGGGAAGCTACAGTTGGTAAGTAAGCGTCAAGCAATGCATCGTAAGCTTACTTAGACATTTATAGACTTTCCCTTACATCAGTAACGATAATTCTCTGGATTTAGGGCTAGTGAGCTTGGACACGGAGAAGTTTACTAGATTTCTGTTACTGAATACCAACCCTGTACCTGTTACTTTCAATAAAATTGCTTCGTCATTACCCGCTAGCGCTATCGAAGTAATTGCTTGCGGCAAGGGAAATCATTCGGACGCGCTTTTGTTGAACCTGTCTAAAAATGCCACACGATGCGTAAGTCGTAGGTAAAGTGTGACTGTCTTAACTGATTTTCTCTGTAGACAAATTTGGGCTCAAACGAATATGCGATTGTGCAACTAATGATTCATTCCCCACACGCCGAAGGACAGGTTTGGGGTGACATAGTCGTTGAGACGCAGTATGAGAAACTTTCAATACCTATACATTATAAGGTGGCACAAGGAAAATTAGAAATTGGACCTGATCGATTGGTGTTCGATCAGTGCTTTCCGGTAAGTATTGGTGGTAGGTTTACAAGTAAATGTGTACTTTCAAATGCATACAGATGAATTACATCAATAAGTTTCCAAAAATTCGCACATGAAAAGATATATTGAAAGATGTGTAAAATACTGCCTCTACTCCCCTAAATAGTTTTTCATTCTTCCGCTTTGATATTTTATCATTTAACTAGGATGTACATTAGCATACTCATTATTCATGTCTATAATTAGCTTATATCAAGTTGGAGATGTTCACGGTTTATTATGATTGGGTCCCACTTGGCTGTTTTGATCTATCTTACATAGCAATGTGATAACCACCCAATTATAAATGAATAAAATAGCTCAATTCGTTTTTTCTACGTATCTCTAGTATACAGGGTGTCCCATTAAAAAAAATGGAGTTTGGTTTGACAACTTTTTTACCTGACTACGGACTCCGAGACGTACTTATTTTGAAAACTGCAGATTATTCAACAATTGTTATAAAGAGACATTTTTCCGTATTTCTTTTAACTAAACATATAGGGTCATTCTGAAATTGACAATTTTTTGAGCTTCCCCCATATTTCTTAAGCGAGCGAAGATTTTCAAATTTTTTGTTTACCATTTTAAGTTTGCCCTAAAAGAACACACTATGACGCCTTTTGATGGTACTGACAGTTACAGAGATAGCCTATAAATGTTGAGAATGGGACACCTGATACACATCCTTAAATTGTTTAGTGGGCGGACATAACGGAGCGCCGACCATCGCTCCAACCATAGCATAGCACCATAGCATCGATCACAAAAAACACATTCAGTGCTTTTAATTGTAACCGGTCATATTGGCGCCTCGGTTCCCGCTTCGCTCATAGGTCTGGGCCAGACCCTGGTACCATGGAATTGAGGTTAGTATTTTTTCGACCGTCGACCATCGCTCGCGCAATGGTAGATAATGAAAAATTAATCAAATTAATAGTTAAAATATAGTGAAGTGTTTCTATTTTCATCCTCATATAATAAAAAAAAGCATGGATAGGGTGTTTTTTTAAAGCTTTATGTAGATGAAGAAATTTTCCACACAACATACGATTTTTGTTTAATGGATGTACCTTGTATGTATCTTCATTTTTTGACACTCATTATACAGGTACCACTTTTTAGCACTTGAATTAATAATCTAAGCAAGAGGATGCCGAGAAACTGATACAAAATTGGAACTCTCCCAGCCTCAATGTGACCACCCGTGCGCGTGTGTCGGAGCGAGGGTCGAGGGTACTATGTTGCGATGGTCGGCGCTCCGTTGTGGCCGTACCTTTACGTGTGCCGCAATATGTTCGCTCCCCCTACTCCGTGACCACCCTGTATGTTTTTTTATTGACCTGTTGACTCAAAGGTTTTACTCATGATTTAATAATTAACATTTGATACTGATGAATATGTGTAGTTGGTAATGCGATGAATAAATGAGGAAGTAAGAAGAGGAAAGACGTAAAAAAGGGAGATTATTCAAGAGAGAGCTGAGGAGAGCAGAGGAAAAATGAATTGGGGATGTTAAGGAGAAAATAAGAGGGGTAGCTAAGGAGACACATGGGCAAATTGAAAAAATGAAAGAGAAGATGACGGAGGGAATGGGAGGATTAAGGGGGGAAAGAAGGGAAGAGCAATGGGTTAAGGAAAAAGAAGAACTTATAGAACAGATAAACAAACTCGAAAAAGAAAATGAGAGAAAAGAAAGGGAAAAAACATAACGATTAAGGGAGATGGAAAAAGGGAAACAGAGAATGGATAAAAGAAAAATCACAAGTAGAGGCGAACGTAAAAGAGGTGAGAACAATTGAAGTAGTGGGAACTAACATGGGAAAAGAACAGGGAAGTTACGAGAGGTAAGGGAAAGTAAAAGGAAAGCAGGATATACATAGATGACGAACTGACTTATGAAGAAAGAATGGTACAGAGGGAAATTAGAGCGTAGGGCAAGAAAGCAGGAAGTGGAGGATAAATGGAAGCAGAGAGGAAGAGAACATAAGAGGGAAAGGTGGGGTTTGGGGTAACATTTTAACAGTAAAAGAGAAGATAGGCGAAGGAGGAGGGAAGAGAAGGAGCTACACATGAACAGCAGAAGAAACGAGCAGAGTGGATTGTGGCAGGGATAGCAAGTAAAGCCGTACAATTCTGGGTGTTTGTAAGAGGATAAGATGTGGTAGGGTTGAGGGAATCATGGATAGAAGAAAATAACTGGGAGGAAGAATAACTTACTGAATGAATACAGATGGAAAAACCAATTGGCAAAGAGGGAAAATATAAATGCAAGTGCAAAAGGAGGCATTTTAACAGGGGAAAAAAGATACAAGAGAATGGGGGCTTCAAGAAGCAGGCATACAGGAAAGACAAGTGGAAGTGGAGGGGAAGAGGATGAGATGGATTACGTACACTGTGTCCAAGATAAGGAAGTGTTATCATGGGTCTCTCAGAAACCATAGAAAATATGAAGATTGTCAAATTATGGAAAAGTTGCGCAATTAAAGAGAAACCAGAAAAATCGAAAATTGCCGATTCAAAGACGAAGGGAGATACAATTAAGGACAAGAGACAATGTGGAGGATTATAGAAGGAGACTAGAGTAGCAAGTGTATGAAATAGAAGGACAGGAGGAGTGGAAAAATATGAAGGAGAGTATAAAAAGGCAGTAACATGGAAACAGGTAAAGAAAGAGGAAGGGAGAGATAAAAGGGAGTGGTGAGAGCGTACAGAAGAGAGAAAAAGATACAGAACAATGACAGAGAGAGAAAGAAAGGGAAAGAAGAGGAGAAGGAGGTGGGAGAATAGAACGATTATGTAAGGAAAAAAAGATGAAGAAACGGAAAGAATATTATCAAGGAATCAGGGAAATAAAAACAGATACTATTAAGAAGTTGAGGAAACATGGAATAAACATGGAAACGAGGAGGATTTCCGGAAGAATGGAAGGAATTGGAAGGCTGCTCTACCAACCCAACCTAGTATACAACTATCCAACCCCCAACCCAGAGGGGACAAGGACTGTATGGTAAATTATAGCGAATCTCAATAATGATGTCGAGGTATAGAATTTACGCAATGGTGCTGAATGCAAGATTGGAAAGAAAAATGGAAGAGGAGAGGAAGTTGGAGGAAACGCAAATGGGCTGTAGAAAATGGAGGGGAACGATCGACTTTATGTATTACACAAAATGGTGGAAAAGGAATTGGAAAAAACGGGCGGAGAGGTTAGCGTTTTTCATGGTTCTAAGCACTGCGCTTGACAGAGTAGAAAGGGAGAAAGTAATGGAAAATGTTGGAGGATGGGAAAATAGACAAACATTTAAAGAACAGGAGGGACGAGTCATAGTGGAGGAATCATGATGGGAAGAAGGCAGATAATTATGGTCCCTGGCTTACACGGTTGACACAGTAGCATTGGCGGCGGAGACGCAATAGATGAAGGAAATGATGAGAAGAATAGAGAGGAACTGGAAAAGAAAAGGAATGGAAATAAATGTCGGAAAAAAATTGAAGATTTGGGAAGGGGGAGGGTTGAAAAGGGTGAATGAGGATCGAGAATTCAAGAGGAAACGAAAAATATAGGGAGCTGATAACGGAGGTGGTGCCGAAGTATCTAATGGAGTGAAAGAAAAAGATAAAAATAATTACAAGGTTCAGGTGGAAACAAGTAGAGACAAAGGAAGAAGTGGGGAGAAGCGAAAGGAAGGAAATGTAGGGTATGCTGAGAGAAAGAAGATATTGATCACCAGATAATGCCATGCAAAGAAGTAGAAAAAACAGGGAAAGATAACCCGAAAGATTTAGTGTGTATTTTAGCTTCTTTTGAATTGATCCTTTTCCGAGTTTATACATACAAAATGTTTGGTTTGTATTGCTAGTTCAAAAAAATGTAAGCATGTAGGGTTGGTAGTTTAATAGTGGCCACACTACCGTAAAGACGCCACGCAACAAAACCAAAGAATTCCACGTATACCACACATTAGTTACATACCTACACCACACATTAGTTACATACCTACCTTGCCTCTGAGCAAATAGACTCGCCCTTTCTACGTCACACACATGCGGAGTGGCGCGAAGAAGTGAACCTTGTATTAGCTTGTGATCTAAAGCAAGTGTCGATGTTTTCAAAACAAGAACAACAGACTTGGATGAAGATTGAATGTGCCAGAGGCCATACAGTATGACAGTGGCATCAAAGTATTCAAGAGGGTTGCGGGGAATTTGAATTGCCTTACAGAACAGACATGCAACTCAACATGTGGAACTACTGTGCTATCCACCACACTCTCTAGACTTAAGCCCTTGTGACTGGCTTAATTCCTAAGATGAAGGAAGCTCTTCGCGGCATTCGCTTCAGAGCAGTTCCAGAGATTCTTGCAGGAGTAGAACGCTTCAATCAAATTATCAACAGAGCAGGCGCTGCTAAAGGTGGTTTAGGACTTCCACATCATTTGAAACCGATTGTACACAATGCTGGGGGCTATATTGACAGACTTGGTAGCGTGTATCACTTGTTTTATTAGTAAATAAATAGTTGCGCTATTCAAGTTCTGTTTTGTCTATATTTTGGATTCGGCACTGTTCCAAGGTATGGCTAGGTGGTCAAAGCTAAAGTAGGGCATTTACAGTGTAATGGGCTGTGTTTATTTACCGTTTGATAATTACGCACGTCCGAAAAGGCTTGAATAGAGTAGTAGAGGGTAGGATGTCAAACTCATTCCCAGTTAATTGGTTGGTTCATCACCTATTAGACAGTTATCCTAGGTTTTCTCAATCGTGAAAAAAATCAGAAAACTGGTATCTGTTTATTAGCAGTAGGAAACTGTAAATTAGTATATTTTTAACACACAGATCTGATGCTTTGGGATGGTCCCTGGAATAATTTACTTGTAAACTACATACCTGAGCCTTTTTTACTTTGATAAATCTCAAAAAAATATCTATGCAAACTTTTTTAGGGGAAAATTTGCTCACATCCCTTGAGGGTTCATTCCACATTTAATGACCCGATGGTTATAGAAAATATTTTAAGCATTCCACCAGATCCAAGATTAAGCACCAAACATTTGGGACACATAATGGCCCGTTCCACGAAAGTTATTGGCCATTTATACTTAGACCCCTCATTGGGTTGCTCAAATGACTGTTATTGCGGTCTCAATTCTGAGGATTCAGGTAATTAGATCTAACTGTAAGACTCGATAATTATGCTTCTTTCACAGAACGGTGGTTGGAAAGTCTGACATTACCAACGACTACACCTGACTTGGACGTGGGTCTGGTTAATGTCTTATATAATCGGTATCTAAACCAAACCGGAAACGGTTTGAGAAGATGGCAAAATTTAACCATTCGTTTAGATACATCCGAAGTAAAATGGCACATTTTTAAAACGCGCGTTAAAATGAGTTGGCCATCTTTAGTGGTGGAAGACACACGCAGCAATGGAAGTGTGTTTAAATTTCCTCTAACACAAGTAGGAAATTTTTCTTACTACAATATAAGTATACGCAACCCTTCAAGTCATAAAATAATTGTTCAGTTAGTATTAAATCCAGCATATCCCGGTATTGATATTTTAAACGATGGATTGCCACCAAGTTTTATTCCGGGCTACACCAATTACGAATTTCTCAGTCAAGCGGGTGCATTTTTCTTTGTTGCTAACAATAATGTGCACCTAAAATTTAAATCGCAAACCGATTTAAATGCGCACGAAAACAGTTTACCACTTATCTTAGATCCGGGTGAAAATTTCACCTTCACACTGGGATTTAAAGCAGTTAGTCCCGTTATTAGCTCTGCGTTTCTGTATATCAGAAACAACCTAACCGTCATGGAGGTGATACAGTTAGTGGGACAAGGGTCGATTCCCCACTTTAAATTTGGGAACCGTAGACCGGGTTCAATTCAACCATTATCCTTTGAACTTACCGACAAACATCTGAAAGATTGTGAACATAAGAAGCATCCTCTGCCAAATCTGACGGTTAAGCGTACGTTCACTGCTCGGAATATGGGCGAGGTCACAATTTTTGTAACCGGATTTTTTATCAACACGAATCCATGCGAAGGATATGGATTTAAAGTTTTAAATTGTGAACCATTCAGTTTGCAGCCTAACGCAACAAAGAAGATTGATATTGCATTTACGCCCGACTTTACGTTGGCCAAGGTGATTCGAACATTAAGCTTGGAAACTAGTTTGCATGTTCCGGTCAATTATACTTTACTAACGACAGTACCGCCGGCGTATTTATTACCGTGTTCAATGGCTTTGACTCGTCCAGCATGGGAGCCATATTTATATTACCTAATGCTTTCGTCGATGTGTGTGTTACTTTTGTTTGTTATCGCGATGATTATAATTGAAGCAGAGCACACACTGAAAGAGGCAGTTGTTTTCGTAAGTAGAACTAGTTCTACAACTCAACCAACCTTAGATCTGCGGTTGGTGGCAGCACAGACTAGAAATGAAATTCGGGCACAGAAGGTGGAGGAGGTGCCGCCAAAGGAGAAGATCCAATCTGACACAAAGAGTGAAACAGATATTCTGCACCAAATGGATGATACAAATAAGACTAACAAGGAGACTGATAAATATACCGCACTAGTTCCTACAACAGGCAAATCAAAGAAGAAGTTACCAAAAAAAATAACAAATGAACCAAGCGCGAGCGACGTACAGAAAAAATGTTGCAAAGCTAAATGCACTGAAAAGCTGTCCATCGAACACGACAGTCAAAAGAAGCACGATCTCAAGGAGCACAAGAAATTAACACATTTAAAGAAAATTTCCGAAGAGGAATCATCATCCACCACCACAGAAAGCAGCAACAATGAAGAGGGCGAGAAAGAGGCGAAGACTACAGGGAAAAAATCGCCCGTCTCAAAAGCGCCGGCTACACTGAAAACGCCGTCGCCTAGCGAAGTAGGCAAATTTGATTTCAAACGTACCACGCGGAAAGTTGTTCCCAAATCCAAAGACAAAGAACAAGAACAGAAAGAGGTAAAAGTAACCGCCGATAATAAATTGAGAGGGGTGAAAACTTTTGCGAAAGATCGCAAAGACAAACAGCCACTTGTCAAGAAATTGTCAATAGAGAAAAAACTCGAGAACACCAACGGATCGGTTCGATTAAGTCCGACTTTTCAATTTAGCAGCGTTTGGGGCGAGAATCGCGCAACGTTTAGCGATGTCGTCGCGCGAAGCGACAACGTCGCCTTGCGCCAACCGCTTACGCCGACGCAGAATCAGATTAATAAACCGACAATGTACGTGGAACCGTACAAGCAATCGTCGGTCGATTTGGGCCCTATCGGATCTAAGAAGAGCGATTTCAACCAGGAGAATCACGCGCGAAGCTCGCAAGATCAGTTCAATGAGTTATCGAATAGCTTTTTCAGTGACGCTCATAATTTGAATTTGGAAACTTCAAATCCCTTCTTAAATTTTGGGGAGAATTGGGAGCAACGTAATTCGTCATCTCAACTTTTATCGTTGATGCAATCTAATGGTGGGTGTTCATCGGCTGTTGGGACAAGTAAGTACCACATACCAACCTTGATGTTTAAAAGCATTATTGTCTCTTTGGTTTCCTTGTATATCCTTTAATAAATGTCGATGTATAGTCCAAAAACGAAATTCTATTTAAGACTAACACAATGTTGAATCATTGAATTTATAACTATCAGAAGCGCGGATCCCATATAACAGTTTGTGACCATATGCGAACTTTCCGCCGCTAAGGGCAGTTCGATCGCTTGAAAGTCCGTGGGTGAACGAAAGTGGAGCGTTACATTGACATTAGATGGCAGCATTACAAACTTAGACCATATAGTACATGGACTGCTATTCGCCCTATGCTTTCAATACAAAATGGATGGTGACGAATAGAGGGCACTGTAGTCGTGGGTATGTGAATCTCAGGGTAAACTAAAGTCGTGTAAACACCACTAGGATCGCTTAAAGAGCAGCTTTATAGTAACCGCGTAGTACGGGAAGCTTTAAATACTCTTCATTATTTACTATACGTCCTCAAATAAGAATAAGTCTGCTTTTTTTGGGATATCTAGGCGATTAATTAATTGACGTTTGTTAATTTATAGGTTGACAGTCTCAAATCGTGTCTAATCGGACAACTTCGGACAGACTCGTTTACCCTGAAACTCACATACCCAGGCGATGTCCTTGACCATATTTTAGTTACAATTAGCAGTCCATGTACTATATGGTCTAAGGTAAAGTCACTAGATATAGAAAGTACCGCAATCATCCGCCATTTTTGGGCAAATTTGCTGCCAACTTAAAAAAATTGACAAATAAAATCTGAATAGCTGTCATTTTTTATAACCTAACTTCATAGTACTGTCACGTTTTATAAAAATATATACAGATATCTCCAAACAGGTGGAAAAATCCCTAACATTAAAGTTACTAGAATCTGGTAACTTCCGCCATTTTTGGGCAAAAATCATGCGTTCTCTCTCTAACACACGAGCCCAATGGATTGCGGTACTTTCTATATTTAGTGACTTTACCATTTATTTTGACCATTCGAATATTTTCCTTTTTAATCGTTAGATGTCAGGAACTCGGGATGTTTTTTTTGTGTTATCATTGGACAAACAGAATGGTTTTATAAATAGGATTGGAATGTTCTAAAAATAGATCCCTTAAGAAGCGTTGCGTAAATTTGTAATGTAAATAATAATACATTTAGACGAACGAAGCTTGCAGTCCTTGTCCTTGAAGGAATGCAATGTCATACATTCTATTCACAGGCAGTACAATAGGCAGGTTCGACATTTTTTTATTTTTACTGAAAGCGGGAGATTTTGTTATTCAAAAACGATAAAAAAAAATTTGAGGGCAAAATATTGTCCGCTGTAAGCATTTGAAAACCAACGGTCAGCGCGAAGAGAAAAAACGTACCAACACATTTGCCGCCGCGTTGGCAGAATATACGAATTCACGTGAACTGGAACCGATGAGTTAATTTTATTTGTAGTATGAACAATGCTGCCAGGGTATAAAAAAGTTGACGAAATTTACCCAATGTTAATGTGGAAATGGAGTTTTCGGTAATGCAAATTTAAATGAACCTCAGAACAGTCCCGTAGTGGAATTATACAACTCTTAGGTACCTACATCATTTCCACATTCACATTTGGTAACTAAATTTCGCGAATCACCTTTTTTTATAACCTTGCAGCATTGTGCACAAATAAATACAATAAATAAATCGGTCCCAGTTTACGTGAATTCGTATACCTACTATGAGCTGGGCAATAAATGAAATTGTTATCGATTTATCGATAAGTCTGTTCAGTCCGATAATTATCGATTAATCGTTAATCGATAACTTTAAACAATTATCGATATCTTTCGATAATAATCGACAATTATCGATAATAATCACGTAACGATAATTTTCGATAATTATCGATAATCGTCGATAACGTTTGATAATTATCGATAACTTTATAATTATCGATAACTTTTTATAATTATCGATAACTTTTGAAAATAATCAATAATGAACCGATTATTGCCACTTGTCGAAAATGGTCTATATCTGATATTTATCGATTAATAGATTAGTAGCGGAAATTATCAAGAGAAAACTATCGATACTTTTTCATAAATCTTATCGATATATATTTTCAATCGATAATTACATCATCCATGCGTACATTCGCTAACATTTTTGCTTTTTTGGTATTGGTATTGCGAGAGATAATTTAAATAAAACAGGATCTTTTGATGCTGAAGTTTTCTGAAAAAATTAGTACAGAATTAGGTTGTGAATTGTGATCATGGCAACTCCACAATGCTCTTACTTGATCGCTTTTGTTTGAAGTAAACTGGTATACCTAAACATTGAAAATTTTATGTCATTAAAAATTCTCTCGATAATTATCTATCTTCTTAGTTTAGTTGTGAGATTAATCGATAGATTATCTGTAATTATAGATTTATCAACCAATTTTTTAAAATTTTCGATAAATTATCCATTAGTCGACCATTTTTTTAAAATTTATTGACTGACTATCTACTAATCGATAATTATCGATAAGTTATCGATTAATCGATTAACCATTGAGAACAAATTTCAAACGTCAGAATTTAAAAGAAACGGAGTTAACGGATTTTTTATTTGGTGTCAAAATTGCCCAGAACATTCCAAACCGGCGCCGCACAGTGGTCCGGTTTTTAAAAAAGGTGGACTTAGGAACGAAAGTGACAATTTCGCTCGGAAAAAAATTTTTTCCTATGGAAAATTCAATTCTGATTAACATTTGTTCAGTACAATTTTTCATATAAATGCGTCGTTCACACATAAAAAAATATTGAAGATAAATATGGATGGGGGGATAACAATTATATTAATTTTCTCCGTCCAGTATCAAAGTATAGCAGTCAAACCTTATGTTCTTGTAAGAACATATAGTCCTTAACACCACGACATAAAAACTTCTTGCGTATTCTTGCGGCCTTGGTGCCTACATGACTTGAAATAGGTATTTAAAATTTTACTTGTGGTTTTTTGTATACTTTTCACAAGTGTTTCCATGCAAAATAGCCTTACAATGTTATAGCCAACCAACGAATTTTGTTCGGTATTACATTCTTACAACGTGTGACCGTATAGGTATGTTTGTTTTTAATACGCCAATAAATGATTGCTTCGTTCGTGAAAATTCTTTTTAAATATGTTATTATTTGAAACACAAAAGTAACATTATTTTAACAAAAAAAATTAATTCCGGTGATAAATAAACCTATACAACGAAATATCGAAGGATCCTCAGTATTACAATCACTTTTTCAATTACCATTAATTTTAGTCTTACAAACTACATTTTAACAAAAATGCTACAAATTCATATGTTGGGCATTGAGATAATTCTCTTAATCTTGTTCTCAATTAACTTAGTCTTTTTCCCAACGACCCCATTGCAAGAATAACAAATTTGACATGTTTGGATTAAAATCCATGTGGCCTCAGAAAAAGAATTTAACATCGTTGAATCACACACATGCGGTTATCAAATGTACATGTGATGTACTCTTTTAGCATCAAGATAATGCGTTTGAAAGCTTGGACAACTTGAAATTTATGTGTAATGAATAATTTTGGGTATATTTTGCTCTCAAACTTTTGATAGACCACAAAGAAGAGATATATTGAATTGTTACACCTCTAAGAGTCATAGGGAATGAAATATGTTAATTTCTATTATTATGAGTTCGCAGTTTTTCCTGTTCCTGATTCACTCGAAGTCCTATAACTTTTGTTCCTGTTCAACCAGCTTCCTGAAAATCAATAGCGTCCGTTCTTGATGTCCAAAGTACCCGCACATTTAATTTCAACACAATCGGCCACTTTTAAAAAGAGTTATAGCGCACACGGACGGACTGACGAACGACAATACAAAACTATAAAGTATCTGAGGATCCTTAACCGTACCGCGCGCGATGCTTCGGTGTCTAAAGGTCGCTGAAGGGGTATTTTGGAAGCTATAGATCTAGGAGTATGCTGCCAGATTAGTATAGTATTTTATTATTGTAAATCTGTTTCTATTGCTTCTGTAGCTTCCTCAGGCAACAACAGAAGTTCTATAGCTTCTGGGATAAGATTTAATTTCTTCGCATAGCTGTATTTTGGTCGAATGTGAGACAGGTATGGATCAGAGCTTATTAAAAAATTATGGAGCAAGTCTTAATTTGTCTTCACCCTGTTGAATTTTCTTGTTTGAAATTCACGAACCCGTCTGAAGTCTTTATTTCTGGCTTCTCCCGCTTCTTCCGAAAGAATGCCAATTGGTAACAAGCCAAAATAATTACAAATGTCTGCACCATGTACAAGTAGTTCATGCACACTAGCTGGCATATAGAACCAAGGATAGAGATGAACCATAAACTCAGCTGTCTGTCTGCAGTAAATTCGAAATTTTTCAATTTTGATGGCACACCCAGATGAAATTACTTGAAGAATAACTGCAAACCGCTTCAATAGATTTTGGTCAAGATTGGTAATCTCTGCAGACTTTTCGTACTCTCTAAAAAATCTTCTAGCCGTGTTACCGTCGTTTGTGGTTCCAAACCCTTGCTTGACCACATCCACAAGTAGCCCCATCTGCTGTTTGAATTTCTGTTGTATCAATTGTTTCTTCGCCGCTTTCAGTTCTTTGTTCAAACCTCGTGCACTCCACAACTTGAAATCCATGTTATATGAAATGTGTAGAATACACTCCATGCAACGAATCCACATATGGAAAGAAGAAAGTCCATATTTGTAAACATTTTCCTGAGCAGGTCTTGAAAACACTTCTGAGAGCTTGTTCATTTCAGTGGGTTTAGCAAGACAAATATTACAAATAGATGCAGCAGATGTGTCTGTAATAATAGTGGCCACTTTCCCATCGATCATTGTCATGTGAAGCTCGTGACTTATCTCAATCGCATTCCATTTTGTAGGTATCAAATTCTCTATTTCTTGATTCAAAGCAGCTTCTTCTTGCTTAATGTATTCTGCAGTCTCCTTACAAAATTTAAACTTAATGGGCCTGCAATAATGAGTTGAGGAAGGCTTTGGATTCTCCCATATGATGGAGGATTTGGAAACCAACTTCAGTGGCACTAAGCTAGCCATAAAAATACTTGAATCACATAAATCCCCATTTTCGCTTCGTTGCTTGTACGTGCTTTGTGAAGATGCTCCGTCGAATCCCCATTTACTTATTAATTTCAAGCCTTCAGATGATGATGATTCCACTTTACTATCAACAACTTGAAGAATCCTTTGGACAGTCAAATTCAACAGTGCTTGTAATTTCACTCTTGCTCCCCTTTCAATGATCTCCAAATCTTGTGGATAACATCTCTTTTTAGCTTCAAGAAGATCGTGATACGAAGGCAAAACTGGAATTTCATAATCTGACAGAGCCTGCCTTAAGCACAAGTATTTCCATTTGGACAAACTCAATGAAGTATACAATGCCAGTGCACGATCTTCATCAAAAGTCTTTTTTTGACTCTTGTTAAACAAAACGTTCCGAACCACTTTAACCTTTTCAGGATTTTTTGTTAGGTGTTCTACAACACATGTAAAATCATTTTTCTGCTCCATCTTTAACCTCGTCACTAATGCAAAGGTAAGTTCTTCTATGGAATAATCCAAAAGAGTCTCCGTACGCCTTTTCTTCTGCCTATTACCCAGATCACTGAAAGGTTTTCTAATTTTAGTCGCAGTAGACGTGCCAACAGTTGTACGCGATATTGATGTCGACGGAGTCGCAGTAAATGCCTCTGCAATATCATGTGGAACATCATTATCTTCAAAAATCTCGTCTAAATTTACAGAACTACAATGTGGCCATTTGATATTTGATTCCAACCATTCACTATGACGATTCAAGAACGTTTTCTGATTTCGGGAAGCACTACTTGTCCACCTGCGATTCAAATTACTGAAGTACGTTTTTGAAAATATCTTAAGTGTTTCTAAATCTTTCGAACCAACTTCAGCTACTGCGGAACGTAGCTGTAATACAATAGCTTCATATAATCGTACCCAATTCTTCAACTCTCCTTCGACACGCAGGAACTTAAAAATGTCTAAGTTTGTAACAAAGGCACTCATGATAGAAATTTATAAAACTCTGATACAATGGTTACCGATAAACAAGTAATTAAGTACTAATTTTGACAGATGAATGGCTATTGTTTTTCTATGATGTATTGACTTTTAACGTAGACGCTACCAAAACAACGGCAACGCGGGATCACATAGTCGCTTTTTGATGGTCGAAAAACGCGGTGACAAGCAGTTTCCATGCGGTTACACTTGAATTAATTTTAACTGAATAATAGTACCGCTATTAGTAGCCAATCGATAAGGGAAGTTATGGTTTTTCAATGAAGTAGTATGCGTGGATACCTACATCTGATTAACATCCAAAACATTTTTTTTAAGAATTAGAAAAATGTGCTATTGTTTGCGTTTTGTTCGTCCGTCCAGCTGTCCGTCCGTCCGTCCATCAGGACCCACTTTTGCCGTTTTGAACTACTTCAGGGGAAATGGTTCTACAGTCCTGGATTTTTTTGCAATAGGTAGCCTTGAAGGTGTGCCCGACGGCCATCACATTTCGCTGTCATAGGGTCATAGGGGGGGGGGGCACGAATTATTTTCTGACATGCTGTTTTTGACAGTAAAACGTGCATAACTTTTACATACGGCAACCAATTGGTCTCAGATTTTGCATACGCATGTCGTTAGTGGTGCCAAGTAAAATTTTTTTAATGGGGGGGAGGGGGCGAACCAACCGACACCGATCACAGACCGACATCATCGAAATTTTGTTTGATTCGAATTACTGGTGCTTCAAAATTTGTATTTTTCTAAAAAAATGAGGGGTCATTTTTACCCCAATGCAATCCCTTACTAACGTGTGGTAAAAATGATTTTAAAATAAATAAAAATAATGTGTGCGCAAAATGATGTGTGACTTAAGTTTTTCTTGTGTGTTTCGAGATACTAAAATATAATATTCTACAGTAAACGCTCGTGAAAAGTATACAAAAAACCACAAGTAAAATTTTAAATATTTCAAGTCATGTAGGCACCAAGGCCGCAAGGATACGCAAGAAGTTTTTATGTCGTGGTGTTAAGGACTATATGTTCTTACAAGAACATAAGGTTTGACTGCTATACTTTGATACCGGACGGAGAAAATTAATATAATTGTTTTCCCCCCATCCATATTTATCTTCAATATTTTTTTATGTGTGAACGACGCATTTATATGAAAAATTGTACTGAACAAATGTTAATCAGAATTGAATTTTCCATAGGAAAAAATTTTTTTCCGAGCGAAATTGTCACTTTCGTTCCTAAGTCCACCTTTTTTAAAAACCGGACCACTGTGCGCCGCACCAAGCCGGCGACATGCAAAGCCTGCGCTCGGGCATGCCGGCGCTTGTCTAGTCGGCACTCGGTCACACCGGCGCTTGTAAAGCTGGCGCTCGGTCATACCGGCGCGTGTAAAGCCGGCATATGGGCACTTCATCGATGCGATCTGCAAATTATGTTTCATACACATTTGGAATAACATGGATGGCTATAATATGGACATGTTGATGTAATTCTCAAATTAACTTTAACTATAATTTTAAAAGGGTCAAACAAGAGGAATCAGATGAACTAAGTAACGGGTGATCAAATACGAAGTACTTTTTCCAATATGGATTTTAAAACACTTTAATCATGATAGTTGTCATGTGCATATGTGTTTTTTGTTCATTATTAGTTGACATTTCACCATGAATAGACTTACATCAGAACACCGATTACAAATCGTGGAAATATATTTCCAAAATCAGTGTTCAGTGAGAAATGTTTTTCGTGCTCTTCAACCATTTTATGGTGCTCATAATCGTCCGACTGAACGCACAATGAAAAAATTGTTGCCAAAAATTCAAGATATTGATGTAGCCGACTTATGGTTTCAACAAGCAGGTGCAAAGTGCCATACACGAAATCATCGATTTATTGAAAGAAACTTTTGATAAGAACATCATATCCAGAAATGACCAGTGAATTGTCCACCAAGATCATGTGATCAAACGCCGTTAGATTACTTTTTATGGGATATCACTTGCTTATGCCGATAAACCACAAACTATTCCTGCATTAGAAGCGAACATAACACGTGTAATTAATGAATGCTCGAAAGAGCGCTTGAAAACTGGACCCATAGAATGGACCATCTACGAGTCAGTCACGGTCAACATTTAAAACAAATTACTTTAAACATGAAATGTCATGAACCGAACTTACGTATCAAATACAATTTTTTATTATTAAATTGAATTTAATGCGTTTTATTTCAAAAAAACTTTGGGAAGCTCTTATTTGATCACCCTTTACATATAACTTTTCAGTCGGCATTGACATTGATTGTAACTTTTAATATTTTAATAGGTTGATACTCTGCGTTGTATTAAACCACAGATCTACACATACACAGATTGCTAACCTTATGCATTTTTTGGGAAACATATTTAGGTATACTTAAAAGCGCCCTCTATTGCGGAGCAGTATAAACATGTACCGTTTAAAACTGTAATATGACGCTTATGGATTTATGCGTTAGATGTCGCTGCAAAAAATTTAAAGCGGTAAAATGTGCATATAATCCAGTTTAATTGTATTTTTACCAGGAAAGTTGTGGGGTAGTTTTGATTTCTTTGATTCTATATGTTTTTTTGGGGTGCCCAATCCGAATCCGAGCTTTGCTAACAAAATTTCATGACGCAACATTGAAAAAAATACAAAAAAAGTTGAAAAGGATATTTTTTTAGCAGTTTTGTGCTTACAACTGGAAAACTATCAACTTTTCGAAAATAACCTCCCTATCTTATATCTTATCGACGTGGTAAAGAGTGTAACGTTAATGATGGCAGAGATATACATAGTTTTCAAGTATGCCTTTGCGGTTAGTAATCTGTCAAGACCTTTAAAGCCGCAAATAGTTTCCGCCAACTTCAAAAAACCTTCACGATTCTTTAAGAACCTGCCCTATGTTCGTGTGTATCTGTGACCACAGGCTTTTAATAACTCCCTTACGACGAATGAGTAGCTCCAGTGTTAAATTAAACAATTATGGCTCAACGTACCTCCTATCATATCATACCACTGTAATAATACGAATATTAAAGGAATTCGAATTGTGCAAACTTTAATGTTGTTTCAGCGACATCTAACCCATAAATCCATAAGCGTCATATTACAGTTTTAAACGATACATGTTTATACTGCTCCGCAATAGAGGGCGCTTTTAAGTATACCTAAATTTGTTTCCCAAAAAATGCATAAGGTTAGCAATCTGTGTATGTGTAGATCTGTGATTAAACCAACCCACATAAATAGGAAAGCATCCGGCGGAACTAGCGCCGGCAAGGCATAACGCCGGTTGAACGAGCGCCAGTTTGGTGTAGCGCCGGCTAGTCGTTGCCGTTTTGGTCATTGCCGGTTAGGAAATCGCCGGTTAGTAGTGTACGTTAGCCAGCCTACTCCGATGTATAAACACGTAATTAATTAATGAGTAGGTATACTTTTGTGAAAAATATAGAGTAACATAAAAACTGCAGGGTTTAAACACAGGGCACCCCTTATCAACATTGAAGATAACACAAAAGACAATCGAATAGCGAAATAAAATAGTGGTAGTTCCATTTGAAAAAGAATAGTTATAGCACTTTGAACAAATGGCATTGAAACAAGTAAAAATATGTAGGATGTTCAATTTAAAAAGATCAGTTATTAATTGACATCGTAAAAATGGAACACCCTGTACCTACAGTCAAAAATAATTTCTGTAGATCCGCAACCACCAATATTTGTTACCAGATATCAGCTATGCAGGAAAAACCGACGCACTGTTACAGGACCCTGTATATAGCCAAAAACTATAATATTGAATCAAAAATTTTTTGTGGCTCTTTAAAAACTAAGAAATTTTGTAAATTGTAATTTTTGGCTTTTTCCTTTCAATAGGTTGCCGACCCCTGTCCTAGGTAGTTTAACCGACACACACAAAAATTAAGAAAAGATAGGTAGGTACATTTAATTTCTGTTACAGTGATCAAGGATGCCTACGTATTTTTTGCTCTCCTGTTCAAATGTAATTCAATCTGCCTTAAGGAATGTTAAGTAGGCCAGATTCATGAAAGGAAGAATGTTTATCTTGCGTCATTCAACATCCTGTGTGCCACATAAATGCCTTATAAATACGTTTCTTGAGTATCTAGAATTCTGTATGCAACAATTACAATTCGAGATCGTGGTAAAAAAAGGTAAAAAACTGACATCATTATTCATCTTTCTCGATGGTAGAGACATCTACATCTTGTAATTTAAACTATTGAAAACAGTCACATATCCTGCCATTTAACCCGCGCTTCTGATAGTTATAAATTCAATGGTTGACTCTACTACTGCTACTACTTTCTTGGCTAACTTTCATCAATGGATTAGGCTAAGCACTAGTTAGTTTCTCGAGTACAATGCTTATTAATTATGGAGAACTTAAATAACTACTAATCGAATATGACAGTCCTGGCCCTACATTTTTCCACTTCTGTGATCTATGCAACACAATAGCCAGGTTGCGGACAGTATTTTCCGTTATGTTAGACGGCCATTTTTCCTTATAATATAAGTTTATAAGTATAAAACATTTTTATAGCAAAGTTAAGTTGCGGTGTGTGCTGGGCGTGTTCAATTTTGCTTATAAGTTTGAAGGAGTCTTAACCTCACTTTTATTTTACATTGTGTTAAAATGTCCAAAGTTCACTACTAGGCTCTTAGTCAAAAAGAAAAGAACTACCGCCAACATAAACTGCACAATTGTAGGTTAGCAGGAAAATGTTATTTATGAGTGATTACGTACTGCGCAGTGACACATTATAAGAACTTCATTTTCATTGGTTCCGCTATTTATAAATATATCGTACAAAAAGCCTCATACCGTAAATTATTTCTACAAAAATTTATATTTCTTATGTTATAAGAAAAAATGGCCGTCTAACATAACGGAAAATGCTGTCCGCAACCTGGCTAATATGATAACTGACTAATAAAATTAACTATTTAATTATAAAGTGCCAGATTCATGGAGCCAAAGTATTCAAAGTGCCGACACGAATGGATACTGGGATGGTACTCCTTCCCATGGCTCACTTAACGAGACGGTCCCAACGCCATTGACGAATCCCGGGTGTAGTTATTTATGGGGTTCATCATCTGTATGGCAACCTTGGGCGCCTGCAGAGAGGACGCCGACACGAGCACCTCCAGGTTTTAGCAGCAACCGTGAGCTTGACGAAGTAATAATCGTTCTAGCTTTAGTCGTTTATTTTCATTTGGTACAAATTTCAGCGAATGCAGCATAATCAGGCGTACGATTTGTTCGGTATGACCAACATATGGGCACAACAATATCCGAATCCGTGGAATTATCCGCAAAGCCAATAAATTGCAAATCCGTTTCGTTGTTGTTTTATGTTAAGACTGTGTTCCTACACTTATAATACTCATTTCGTTAGGCGATTGGCTTGACGGAATCTTTACTTACAAATAGAGTACCTAACAATTCAAGTGTTTAGCTGGTCTGAATGTTAAATTACGTTTAAAAATCATTCAAAGATCACGTGATATTGTGAGTTTTCAGAATAAATGCAACATTGCAGCACTATTTATTGACATGCTAGTTTTCCTTTTTGCATGTGCTCACCACAGCTTTGGACAACATTATTCTTCCATTATTCGACATTGAACCAATGTTAATCGACCTTTCTGTGTCCAAAGTGAGAGTATTATTACCAGATTCAAACTTATATTAGTGGTCTTCACTAACTACCCCTATAATTAATCCTATAATCAACATCCTAATTAAATTTTAATAGCAAAAAACAGTCTACAAACTTTTCCTCAATACGTCTTTGCAAACTTCTACGCCTGAACATCCCACAAGTTCCTATCACCACTACCTTCAATAATGCAGGCTTCTTTTCCCTGAAAAATAACATGTCTGGGTACCAAAATTAATTTTATCCGTACAACAAAGAAAAAAACTTCCTGAAACCTTTTTACTTAATACCCGACCAAATTAGACTTAAGGTAAGTTCATAGCTCTCCGTTCATACGTTTCCGTTTGTCCGTTAGCCAATCAGAAGACAGCAAATTTTTAAATCGTACGTCGTCCGTTTACGACGGAAAAGTTGGTTGAAGTTGAACATTTACGTTTCCGTTGGTCCGTTTTTAACAAGAGTGAGGTTATGTTTGGTAGGTACGTTAACAGCGTTCGCCTACTCGTTCTTCACGGTAATATGCCAGATAGCAATGTGTTCTTACTTTCGTACCATTTTTACATACTGAAAATCATTGACGGTACAGTACAAAATAAAGTTTAGGTTATGATTATACTTGCAAATGTACAATGTGGACGGATTGCTATGAACCTTAACAACATTTTCTATCCGTTTGACGGATCAACGCAACGGATGAACGGACAGCTATGAACCAACCTTTATTAGTTATTAGAGGACGGTTATCTGAGCCAGACGAATTTCTTTTTCATTCTGGCTTGTAAGGTCGCTGGCTCGGTTATTAAGTTTCCCTTCAGCGATGTTAATTCGCTTTTTTCTTAACTGTCTTACAGACCTAAATCTTAGATATATTCTTCATCTCGTACACAAAAAAATAACGTGTAAAAAAGGTAGATTAGGACACCGACAATTAATGCCACACCTTATGCACCTTCCATTTCAAGTTGTTGATAAAGATCTTATCACACAAATATTTCCAATCAAATTATATTAAATATGCAGAAACACTGATAGGCGGTGTTGTTTTTTGTGAGTTCGCTGCAACTGTATACACAGACCACTTGTGTACACTAGCCTTGCAATGTAGACTACCAGAGACACTGGAGTTCGGCTACAGCAAGGCTGTACCAGAGACACTTCTATGATACAAGTCTTTTGTTTACTTTCCCCATCAATCATCCCAGTAAAAAGGTGAACTGCCTTTATCACTTTTTGAGATCATTGAATAGTTAAGTCTCTTCAGTATCGATGAAAATAGAAATGGAAGACATCGATGACTATACAATATGTGATTCTGTGGTATGTAGAAATAATTAAATGTGAACGATTGTTGACATTAACCTCAAAATTTTAAACAGTCTTCTCTTGTGGAAGGATGCAGATTACCCGTTCACATGTCGGGGACAGACGACTGGCGTAAGTACGATCACCTTCTGCTAACTGTATTAATCGAATGGTAATTGCAGCTTTGGCAGAACTTGTCAGTATTAAAGACGTTGGAATAGGCGGACACAGGGTTTACTATGTACATTATGTTGATTGTGAGTCCGACTATGTGTTTTAGTTTAAAGTGATAGTGGTTTGTTGCAGTTAATAAGCGATTAGATGAATGGGTCGGAGAAGAGTCTTTAGATACTCGCAAAGTACATTTTCCTCGACGTGATGGAGGCAGTAACACTGCTGCTGCTAGTGGCGTGTCAACGCCAAAGAAAATTCACATAGGTGCAGGTGGACCAATATCAAGGTAGTAGATTGTTTAATGACGTTGGGTCTAGTACTTTTGTCTTAATTACCAAGTGAAGAATCAATAAGATTTAAAGTACAGCCTAGGTGAATTATGTAATACAATTCTTGAACTGATTTTGAGTACCTAGTTGGGAGGAGGAATTCTAACAACATGTAAATTTCATTATAGGCCATCGAGCCCTGTCCAACAACCCACAGAGCTTATCAACGGCAGTGCGGTACTTGCGGCTGCTTTGCAGAAACGCATGAACCGGAAGAGAAAAGGTCCATCCTTAGAAAGCGAAGATTCTCAGGATGCCCCATTGTCCCAACAACCTTCGCCTGGTCCACGTCAGTCAGGCAGTATGGTTGCACATCATGATGATGTCGTCACACGAATGAAGAATGTTGAAATGATCGAACTAGGCAGACATAGAATAAAGCCGTGGTATTTCGCGCCTTATCCTCAAGTATTATTCGCCACTTGGTTGCATTATAATAAACATGGTTTCTTGTAGGAAATGATCGGTTTACAGTGTATTTATATCTGCGAATTTTGCTTGAAGTATAGAAAAAGTCGGAAGTGTTTGGAGAGGCACTTGGCTAAATGTAATTTAAGGCATCCACCGGGTAATGAGATTTATCGTAAAGGAAACATTACATTCTTTGAAATAGATGGACGAAAGAATAAGAGCTACGCACAGAATTTATGTTTATTAGCAAAATTATTTTTAGATCATAAAACTTTATATTATGATACCGATCCGTTTTTATTTTACGTAATGACCGTATTCGATAATCGAGGATTTCACATTGTGGGCTATTTTTCAAAGGAAAAAGAATCTACGGAAGATTACAATGTAGCTTGTATATTGACAATGCCCCCGTATCAACGGAAAGGTTACGGCAAGTTACTTATCGAATTTAGTAAGTTGTATCATGTGTTTATATTAAACTTGAATAATCAATTTAAGGCTATGAACTTTCAAAATTTGAAGGTAAGACCGGATCACCAGAAAAACCGCTTTCGGATTTAGGTCTGTTGTCATACAGAAGCTATTGGTCTCATACTATATTGGAGATTCTAACTTCCTTAACTCCTGTAGGTGAAAATGAAAAACCACAAATAACTATTAAGTAAGTTTCAAACTCGACATTCCCTTCACAACATTTTTTCATATGGGTTAGCCTTATCGAATGTTTCATTAAAGGAATCTATCCGTGTTATACGTTTTATGCCATTGTGATGGTCTCTAGGTTAAAGTTTTAATTGAAGAAAATACCAATAGATGTCCAAGCATTTTATAAACACGCCCCCATTTATGTATTATCTAATTTATTACATTTGCCCGATACACACCATATGAGAAACTAATTCTAACATATTTCTGAAAATTTGTACCTATGGGTTAATTTAATGAGCCCCTAATATTTTTAATCTTATACTACTTTCTGTTATATCAGAAGTTGATTTACACTTTATTTTAAATGGGATGCCCTATTTTTTAATGTCATGTAAAAATTGATATAAGCGATCATGTAAGTCCAAATCGTTTTTTTTAATTAGTGCATAATTTAAATATTATTATATTCCACGAGTGTTTAGAAAATAATACATGATTTCCCATTTTTTTAATCTATACTGTTAAAAATATAAATGGCATCAAGTTCTTAGAACACAAACACAAATGGAAATCTTCCAAGACCAATGTTATGAAAAAAAGTTGTGAGAAATAGGTATACATTCCTTCCATAATTAATCAACAATTTTAAGTGAAATGTGCGAATTGACCAGTATTAAAAAAGAAGATGTTATATCGACATTGCAGAACTTAAATTTAATAAACTACTACAAAGGCCAGTACATAATTACATTGAATAAGGAAATATTAGGAAACCACATGGCAGCTATGGAAAAACGGTTAATACGAATAGATTCAAAGTGTCTACATTGGACTCCAAAAGACTGGGGCAAAAGAGCTAAATGGTGATATAGTTTTAAATGTATACAGTAATTAAATAAACCACGTTATGAAAACTGTTTTTATTTTTCACTTTGAAATGTTAGATGTGAATCTGGAGTTAAACTCTCCATTTGTCCGTAATACATAACATCGCCGATTATTTTCTCCGCAATTATACGTTGCTGCTGTGACATTCCTCTTAATTTGTGAGCAACGTTTTTCCCAATCGCGTCGTATACATCTTCAACTGGAGTTATATCCACATGGAATGATTTCTTTGCCACATGTGTTGAAAGTGGATCATTATCTTCTGTTAGTGGTATATGTGGAGAACCTGGTTCACTTTTGAGGTCCTACAAGGGAACAAAGCTGCCAAATAAAAATGGAAGATTAAAACTTACAAAAAATCCTGGTTCTTCATTCATAGTCAAGGAATCGTCTTCTTGATCATCAGAGTCTTGGACTGTAAATAATAATAGATTGTAATACCATAGCCTGGGGACATATGTCTCGGTATTACAATCTTCCTTCGATTTTAAATACTTTTTATACTCTTTTCTAAAACTGGTACGTAATGAGTTGATTTTGTTCTTTACAAATTCCCTATCGGCATCGTGTACATATTCTCTACACTTTCTCACTAAAATGTCGTAGCTCTCACGTTTGAGGTCCTTATTTTTATATTCGATGCTCTTCACTTTCCACACTGCTGGTAGTTCGCGATACAAACTTATTAATTCGCGGATAAATTTCTCGTGTAGTGTTAAAACATCCATATTGTTGGACAATTTTGTACAAATTTATGTGTGCAAGCTTAACTGAATGTCTTAAGGGTCTTCGTCGACACACGCCACGTTTAAAAGGAAACCTCTTTTATCCCAGTTTGTATTATCTTATGTAATCTATTGTAATTTGCGCAGTTGAAACACGTAATTAATAAAATCTATTAATGATTAACCTCTAATCGACCATTGACCAATTGTTTGGCCATCTTGCTTGTACGTTTATTCTAGAGTTATTCCAACGAGTTGGAAAGCAGAGGAACGAGTCTGACAGAACGCAAATTATGAAGTGTCATCAATGCCAGTGGCGTCGCTACAAATATTTCAATGGGTAGGCCGGCCTGGGACCAATATGAATTTATTCAAAGGTTGGACCATAATTCGCTAGACATGGATTATGTATCCAAATTTTCTTGGAACTTTTTAACACCCCCAAATTTGTAAGCTAGCCACGCCCATATTTGTCAGAACACTATGTATAGCTATTTTCTGAATGTAAATGTATGAAAGTCTTTAATGCATTTTGAAATTCCTTGTCGTCTTTATTTCAAAAAATAACATGGAAAAATGGAGCAATTAATTGATGAAAAAATGAGGTACTTTATATAGTAGGTACAACTAAGTAAATACGCATATCTATGTATTATTATAACCAAGCATCAATAGCGTGTTATTGAATGTAATACAGTAGATAGCAAAGTACTCGTAGGTATAATAAGTGATGCAGAAATCATGCGTACTTTAGCCCATCTTATTCTATACCAACACATCCATTGACTATGAATATATATGAGGTACCAAAACAAAATGAATTTAATGGAATATTTTAAGAAATGGGAAAAAATTGAAACAATCTGCGGACCGCATTCACGGCGCAATTCGCAAACTCCTCATGAGAGCGCTGATCATTTTTTAAAGGGAGGGTCGAGCTACCCTACTGGTGAGTCAGGGCCCGTCCGGCCCACCCCCTGGTGGCGCCACCGTACAATGCACGGAATTTAGTTGTAGCGAAACGATTGGTTAAAATTGGTATAAATCAAATCAAATTCCTCAATAAGGTACCCAGTGCCAGTATAGGAACATTTTGTCCCCTAGGCACAGCCCTTTAAGCGCCCACCCGACACTATGACAAAAGTCATAGTTTTTTTTCTAGCCTTTTGTGAAGCAAATTTATCCAAAATTTCGTCAACATTTATGCGGTCTAATATATCAGTATCACTATTCATGTGTAGAAGTGCCAATTCATTAAGTCTGACTCTGCCGAGAGAATTTCAAAAGTTCATAGTAGAGCTCTGAGATTACCATATCAATTTGATACAAAAATTGCAGCTTCTCAGTTTTCATATCCTGTTATATAGTAGGTAAATGTACACATTTCAAAATGAATGTGTAATTACTGTTAAATTTAATTCCTTAGTGTTGTATCATTTTTACGACAAAGATTATAATCTTTGTCGTAAAAAATGATACAACACTAAGGAATTAAATTTAAAAAGTCGTAAGCACATCGTTATGGGAATTTCCATTCAGTGTGCGTACTGCTCATGGCGTACGATACCTGGTGGTACACTGCCCACTGGCGGCTGGCGCCCCTAAATGGTAGGCGCCCCTAGGCACGTGCCTACCGTGCCTAACCGGTAAACCGGCACTGTTAAGGTACCTACATTCAGACAAGCTCGAGGGACAAACGGTGTAGAGTTTTCGCCGTACAAGTTAGGAGGTTTTAAGGATCTCCCTGGATATGACGGATTTCCTGAATCTCCGACGATCTCATAAGATTTCAAAGCATCCCCGAAAGTTACATTTATTAGAAGACGACGAGAATCGGCGTAAACAGGTTGAGCACAGCATATACTACGTACAAATTTTGAACTAAATATTACTAAATTTATAATTTTATTCTACTTTCTGTTATATCAGCAGTTGATTTACACTGAATTTTAAATGGGATGCCCTATTTTTTAAGTCCATGCAAAATTTGGAATAAATTTGATATAAGCGATCATATAAGTCCAAATCGTTTTTGCTAAATATAATTTAATGCATAATTTAAATATTAATATATTCCAATGAGTGTTTAGAAAATAATACAAAATTTCCTGTTTTTTTATTTATAGGTACTGTTAAAAATATTATTATTATTTTATTTATTTATTATTTCTTTTATTGTATCTAAAGGATTATAATTTCCTATTACAAGGGTACAAACGTGCTAAAACAGTGCGTAATACTTTAACGAAAACAATTTAACAAAAAAAAATAAAGATATTAAGATAATTATGAGACATGAGAGAAAAAAAAAAGTTGAATCATTGTGGTTTTACAAATTATATAAAAAAAAAATTACTCATTTAATAGGAATGATCGCGCTCTCAACATAGAGGTGACAAAACCACCCATCGAAAAGAGTATGTTATATGAGTCCGACTCCAGAGCATTGGCCAGCTCAACCAGGGAGTTTATCTCTTCTAGGTAGCTTGAACGAATATGACTGTAGAATGGGCATTGAAAAAATAAGTGTTCTATAGTTTCACGTTGGTTAAGGTTACATATTGAGCAGATTTCCTCCTGACTGATTTTATGTATGTTACGTTTATCTGAAAGTTTGATGTAGTTTTTTGTACAAAGACGCAGCTGTGCAATTATTTTAACAAGATAATTTGGGCATCTAAGATTAAAAATATAAATGGCATCAAGTCTTAGAACATAAACATAAGTGAAATCGAGAGTGTAATACCATAGCTTGGGGACATATGTCTCGGTATTACAATCTTCCTTCGATTTTAAATACTTTTTATACTCTTTTCTAAAACTGGTACCACAGATTTAAATCTGTGCTGGTACGTAATGAGTTGATTTTGTTCTTTACAAATTCCCGATCGACATCGTGTACATATTCTCTACACTTTCTCACTAAAATGTCGTAGCTCTCACGTTTGAGATCCTTATTTTTATTTCCACAAAAATAAAAAAAATGCACTATTGTGGCCACTTTGTCCGTCCGTCCGTCCGTCCGTCCGTCCGTCCGTCCGCTCGTTCTTTGAGACGGTGCTAGTTCTTTATCTTAAGAGCTATTGTTCTACTTTTTTCGCTATTTGGTTCGTTATGGTGTCGAGGCTTGCACCAAGGAAGGAATTTTTTATGCGTTTATTGCTAAAAAAGTTATTGTAAAAAAAAACAAAAAACCGTTTTTTACATGTTCCATAATTTTACACTTTTGCCGTTTATTAACATTCCTAGGCATCGTTTATAATTTTGTATTACTGTCTGTCGTCTGTCTGTTGGTCTGTCCGTTTGTTCCTTTGTCTCTCTGTCTATGTATCTGTCCGTCTCTACTATAACTTTGTTTAGAAATGTCCGATCGCTTTGACATTTCCGTTAGTTATGAACTGAATTGCATGAAATTCAATATGGGCATAGCTTTAGCCATATAATACGCAATGCCAAAAGTTGAGTCGAATCGATTCAAAATTCACAGTGCCATTTTCGCATCTCGACCATTTATAAACGAATTGTAAACTTTTGTACCTATTTATAAAAGTAATTAGGTGAAATTTGATACATAGGCATAAAGGAAAATCAAACGCCAGTTCCAAAATTTGGTTTTGCGTATGCGCAGTGCCAACTTTTTAAATTATGGAAGCATTTAAATGAAATTTGATACATAGCCACTTGGAACAAACGAAAATCTAACGTTTCGAGTTTCTATCTCGACCGGTCGACTTTAGACTGCTAAAGCGTTTTTCTTTGCTAAAAAACAACACCTTAAAAGATCAAAATACACGAAAACAATAAAAAGTGAACCGGTCGAGAAAAAAAGTCGACCGGTCGAGATAAAAAGTCGATCGATCGAGAAAAAAGTCGACTGGGCGAGATAAAAACTCGACCAGTCGAGATAAAAAGTTGACCGGTCGAGATAAAAAGTCGACCGGTCGAGATAAATAGTCGATCGGTCGAGATACAAAGTCGACCAGTCGAGATAAAAAAAAAGTTTGTAGGTCCTCCAGCGCTTCCGTAATTATACGACGCAGTAATACCTTTGAGTCCGAATTAAAGACACGAACTAACAGGTTGCGAGTTAGTCAAACTTGTTATCACCCCCTTTATCATTGCAGGTTCAATTGTATGTCCATGTTTATTAATTTCAAGTGTGTATTACTTAAAGATTTATTTTGAGTCAGCCACCTATTTTTGATTCGCCTTTGGCGAAGGACAGAGTGCAGCGAATATTATTTACAAATACCTACAATTTGTTTATTAAGAGTATGTTATAGGTATAAACGGTAATGTATTATTGTGAGTTATTATATTTATTTAATTTAATATTGTATAACATGTTCTTTATGTGTAATGCACACCTTAAACATGTTATTGTTATAAGTAATTTATTATTGTTATATCTATGCTGTTCTTTTTTGGGGTTTCCTTCTGAATAAATATTATTTATTATTATAAAAATAATTTAAACAAAGTTTTGGTTTCTTTTCTGTATATTGGCTTATTTTAGTAATTTGAATTTCGTGAGTCTTTTTAGGTCCAAAGCTACGAACTTGGTAGGTAATCCGCTTCGTAGTAGCTATTCTTGAAGCGGGAATAGCGAGTTTTCGATCTTCAGCGCCAGACAGAATTAGATTATTCCTGGCGTTCTTATTGTTTCCATCCTTGAGAACCCACCCTTTCACGACTAAGGGATTTAGGATTACACATTGTTTTATTAAGTATTTATTTATGTGTTCACGTGGAAGTAGATTAGCTCTGTAATATTGCTCTGTATGTTTTAACTAATCATCTATTCCGTGGTTGAAGTACCTCATACCGTTCTGATTCTTCACTGTATTATCACGCACAAAACACTGCGTTTTATTAAGGGTAAAAAATAAGAGAGAACTTTGCATTAAAGAAGCACGCGACGGAAATAGATAAAGAAGAGGTTATAAGAGCGGGGGGAAACGCGTCACCATTGGCAGTAGCGTAATAAAATAAACGTGACATCGTCTCTTCTGTTTTATCATATGTCAAGTCAACATAACCGACTAGCGCAAAGGAGGTAATATGATGGCGACTTCTATTGGGTAAGAAAGCCAAATCGACTGAATATGATTCGGCGACATCGGTAATTTGTTTGTTATATGTTAACAGTCTAATGCTTTGTAACACTTCAAGCCCGCGTGACTACAATATGAAGAACTTTTTTTTTGTATTTCCAACGGTTCAAGTAACAAAACTTGAATGTTGTTTGATTTTTGCAGCGAACACGGTTCCCATAGCCAAATTATTTAAAAAATGTTATTGCTAGTTTTAGCGCATTTTTATGAATTAAAAAAATGTGCTATTGTTTGCGTTTTGTCGGTCCGCCCGTCTGTCCGTCCCTCCGGTTTCACTTCTGCGATTTTCAACTACTTCCCAAAATGCTGTTTCTGAAAGTAAAACTTGCATTTATTTTATATGCGACAACTAATTTGCCTCAGATATTACATACGCATGTCTCTAGTGATTATATTTTTAAAAATTGGGGGGTGGTTACGGTCTACCTTTGATGGTATTCTAATGAAAGGTATCGTCGAAAGGAACTGGTTTATGCAACATATAGCTTTTTTTCGCGAAAGGAACCGTTTTCTACCAACTACAGTCGTCTTCCTCGACTCCTTATCGTGATCGGTAGTAATTCCTCATCTCCAAAGCGGAGAGTCGGAGGAGAGTACGCACAAAGGCAAAATGAATTGTCTGGATAAGGCATATCTATTGCTGAAGTCAAAACGAATATCTTCAGAACCAAGTGGCGGAAGAGGGTACTGATAAAGGGTATGTGGAACGTCTGGACGAGACATATCTACTGGTAATGTCAAAACGGGGTATGGGAGGAAGGTACTCTTAAATGCCTGTTGGAATGTCTCAACGAGACATATCTACTGGCTATATGAAAACTTAAGTGTATTGTGAATGTGTTCCAGGTGGCCCTTATTACATGTATGTGTAAGGAGCTCCCCGCCCTCTACCAAGAAGGTAGGTAGGTATTATTTACTAAGCTCCTTGGGTTAAAAAAAACATACAATAAAAAACTTGCCCAATTAGCACTTATAAACCAGTACTAATTTTTTTCAGTTCCTTTTTCCTGCGGGACCAAAACGCATATAATAGCAAACTTGCATAATTAGCATGAAAACCTGCCGAATTATTTGAGTTCCTTTCTCTAGGAGCTACTGCACATTCCTCCAGATTTCCGATTTTTCTCAATCCCCAACTCCCGCAAGACGCCGCCTGAAAAAAACAAGGGGAACCAACGAAACTGAAACGGCCTCGTTTAATTCCATCCAACCTATCAGTTTGGCAGTTTTCGTACCAATAAGTACTGCTATTGGTTGGCACTAGCACTCATTAAGCGTTTCTTACACATTCAGATATAAATTTGAAACTATGTGAGATCACCATTCGCGGAAAGAGGAACATATGTAAAATACGCATCCATAATTCAATAAAATATTCAAATTAAAAAAGTACGTAAATGGGCTCCCGTTACAAGGGTCTAAAGTGGCCAGTCTTCCATGTGGCAGGCAACGACTGGATTTTGAGAACACGTTCGTCTTCCTACGATTGGTTGGAGAGGGCTGCCCAAGCAAAAGAGAAGAAACTCATCATATTTGAAAAGTACATACACCAAGTACGATAAAATTGTAGAGCCCATCTTCATATGTAATTTATGATGTAAGAAACATTTATTTAGTGTCAAAACACAAGTACCTACATACATCCAGTTAAGGTATTACGTATAACGGCCGCTCGCCAAAATAAAACGACCGGAAAATTGAATTTGACACGCACATCAGCCGCCTGATGATCTGGAATTTCGTTTTTCATTTAAACGGTCTGCAAAGTGTCGATAGCGGGAAACACTTTAAATTTTGCCCGGAAGAAATTTCCTGTTCGTATCAATCGGCACGCGCTAAATGAAAATGTAAATAAGAAGTAGCTTAATGGAACATTCCATTTATAATGAAATTATCATTAACCATTCACTCATATATCCCGCACGAAAAACATAAATCGAATGTGATTTAATATAATCACTCGGACAGATGGCAGCACTTAAAAAAATCGAAGCAAGTTTATTCAACCCGCCAGCTTTGAACTTTTATATTTAATTAATGTTTGTAATGTAAACGCTCTGAAAGTGATTGATTTTGATGTCTCGCAAACTTTCGAAACACTTTAAATTATTTGTTTGAGTTTTGAAATCTTCCGATATGTGAAGGGAAAGAAAGGCTTTTGCATAATTTGTGTTATGCTTTTTAGAAAGTTCGATAGGTTGTGTGGTACATGTAAGGATAAGGGCGTCTGGAGCATTTTGCACCGATTCAGCGCCGTTCCCAGTTTTATCAACGACGCCGAGCGCCAGTCAACGCCGTCTCTCGATCGTGCATGCACGTGCACTTCCGGGTTACACGTTTCGCGATAACACAAAAATTACAGCTCGCTAATTACATTTATGAACTGATTATTTTTTGGTGGCTCCATAATTTATGAACAGCGGTTTTTAATTTTATTTAAAAGCAACATTATTAAAATTACGTTTCACTAAACGCACTTTTCCATGCATTAGTAGATAGAACACCAAACTTAAGTGCAACTTTCTTCCTTAGGGAAATTCGTGACAATTTTTACTGTGTAAAAGTTTCTTAAGCCCTGGATAGAATCAGGAGAAAGTCGCGGGCTATTGCCGCAAAACGTGGACGTAAAGTAAAGGTAAGATGCGAATCATTAATTATAAAAGTAGTTGACATTCTGATTTCAATATATATTGGAAAAGAAATAAAAGAGTTGAAAACTTTCGTAATAAATAATGATTGGTCGCCAAGAAATAAATGGAATTGCATTGTATTTCCTTTGTTTTGTCGAGATAAAGCCGGTAAATAACGACCAGAATAAGGAACATTTCTGAACAAATGGTAAAAAGATTGTTCTACTGTTATAAATGCAATTTAGCTATTGTTATGTGGAAATAGATAGTCTTAAGATCCTAATGCAGTGCGATCTTTATGATTTAGTTTAACCGAAAAATTAGTGGTAGGTGACATACCCAGGGCCGGATTTACATATTTTGCGCGTATGGGCCCCTATTACTATTTACATAAAAGTGTTAATACGACTTTCTTTCTCCTAATTTACTCAGATAGATATTTAGTAGTAAAAACATTTTTTATATTAATTATGAGATTTATACACTGTTATTGAAACAAAGTATAATATCTATAGTTTAAATTACAAACAAATAACTATTTAAGTTTTAGAGAAACGTACCTACTCCTTTTTTATGAATAGTTCCGCATCAATACATTAGTAGGAGGTGATCATGGGACTATATCTAATTTTTCTTATTACTTAATATTTACAATGTGAAACCATTGAATCAGTATTACTTATTAAATAACCTTACTCATAGAAGGTACTATATAAAAAGGTGTAAATGTCATTACACGTTTACATAAGTAACATATTTTCATTGGGTAAATGTAATTAAATTAAATCATTGATGTCGCGAATTAATTCATTCCGCTTAAGTAAATTGAAACACTGTGTCCAAGATAAGGGTGTCTATCATGGGGATGGAAAAAATGTGTGGTTTTGTTTATATCAGTGGAAAATTTGTAGTTTTGGCTACCCAGAGGTATAATTTGTTTAGGGGGGTGCCATTTGAAATTTTAAAAAAATATGACATTTAGTGAAGGTCAATCAAAAATTTTATTATTTTGATAAAGTACCTAAAAAAATTGTGTGATTATGGAAAAGGTTTTAATCTGTGCCTCATACCAAAAATTAGCCGCCTGCGCGATTTAGTTTCTAAAAAAAAAATTCGAAAAACTGTCAAATTTTGCCGAAAAAAGGTTATAACAGCAAAATCGTTAAAGTTAAGGGTATAACATGTTACATAAAAAAATGAGTACTTTCCAAGTACTCTCCAAATCAGTAATAAAATATGGGGTGTTCCATTAAAAAAAATGCAAGTTTGATACGCCACTGGAATACAGCACGCCTCTGGTGATCAAAAATATTTTAGAAATATGCCGGCGGTAATTGTGTATAATTTTGATCTAAGACTTTTTTGGGGATCTTTTATGGTAAAGGAGTTGAGGAAGGAAGAAGAGTGAAATCTACACAAACTTTTTTTTCCCAATAAACCAAGGACTCGCTGAAGGTTCCAAATTAGTTTTTTTACGTTTACGTCTCGAAAAGTACCAATATTTTCGTTTCTTCCTTAATTTTTTCTATGTTATCACAAGTAAAGAGATGGAATGCGGTTTTTAATAGTTTTTTGGGGAATGATCATTCCGATTTTGTTTCCCATGATCTTCTAAAATTCTGATATCAAGATAGACAGAGGGGCAATTCATGTCCAAGTGTCCAACTTCATTTTACACACTTATTTGTATGCACTAATTCCTATATCAAAACCATTAATTCCAGTATTATTTCTAGTAATTCCAGTAGCACTGTCAATTCCACTAAATTCAAGGCACACCAAAATGATAAAGAACAAGTTTTTCGAAGTGAAAAAAGAGAATTTGGGGAAGATGATTATTTACTATGGGAGAATTGACTTCTGTGAATTAATAATGTCGCAATGAATTGATCAACATCCTAACATTTCCAAAAAATCTGGTTTTGCGACGAACGGATTTGTGAACAAGCTCAATTTTAAATACTGGAATAACGAAAATCCGCATTTGTTTCCAGAATTTCCCCAGAAAATCAATATTTGGGCAGGTATTCTTGGGAGCTAAGTTATTGGGCCCATATCGCTAGAAAACGAAGGGAACTGTGTCAAAGTCTATTGGACGAAGTGGTCTCACAACCTTTGGAGAGTGGGCGACAAAAGGGACATAATTTTACACAATCAAAATGTGTAACATTTTTTTGCTATTCCATTTGCTGATAAAATTGGTGCATACGTTTCTATTCCTAAGATCTATACGTGCACATTAACGATTGCGTTAGAACCCTACTCCCAATTCTGTGTACTCGCAACAACTCTTAACACAGACGCCAATATTGACTATTTACACTTACATGGTAGTAAATGCTCTAGCAAATATCGCACCTCGCAAAGGCCATATCATACTTAGTAAATAGTCTCCAAATCGTGTTTGGCAATAATACTCAATAGCAAATATTTTCTACCAATTCCAAGCAAATATTTGTTAAGCGTGGTAATCGCATTCTCAAAAGTCTCAATTAATTTATTTGTCAAAGATTATTAGCGTCAACTTCTTCAAGGCATCCTAAATACCTGGAATTTCTAGCGTTAGACAAAGCGCACCTTGGGAGATAATAGTCAGCATTTCGCAAGACCTTAAAGACGCTATAAAGAATAAGGCTTAGGTATTACATTTTTACCGTCCGAGACATTTCGCACCCGAACAGTCGCTCTCGGACAATAAGCACTCAAATAGTTCTTATACCGGCTCATTTTAGCGCATGATGAAAGGTACGATGTAGTAGAAAAAACATGTTAAAAAACGTAACTTTTGAAAACGTTAAGTTAGCCCCCCTCCCGCTTTTTAAAAATTTTAGCTTTAATTCAAGTGGCGGCGATACTTTATCTCGAGCACAAACCTCGACCCCCTTGACGTTAGCACAGGCGCAAACCTCGCCAGCAGAGTTACAAACCTAGTTACTTTTCTAGTGACTTTTTGATTTAGAATCGACCCCTATATCACTAGCAGAGTTTCAAACCTCTCTAGTGACGCAGAGTTTCAAACCTCTCGTGACCTTCTAGTGATTTTGAGCGGAGTTTCAAACCTAGTTACTTTTCTAGTGACTTTTTTTCACATCTAGTGACTTTTGAGTTAGAATCGGCCTTATATCACTACTTGAGCGCATAACCAAATGTATCAGGTGAGCTAGTTACACGCGACAAAATATGTACTGGGGGGGGGGGGGCTACGATCACTTGGCCCCCCCAAATGTTTTTTCGAATTTCTAAAAAACAATAATGGCGCAAGAGTTATTATCGGTGGCGCATATTAGCGCATAACGAGCATTCATTTTAACATAATACGACTATCAAATCTCTCAGTGGGGGGAGGCCAAGTTAACGGACCCTGGACCGATTCGGTTCAAACTTTGCACAATTGACCTATATGCCACATGTAACGAGTCCATTGAAAATGGGCCAATTACAATGACCCCGTAGGTAGGGTCACACCGAGATGCTCTGCCGCTTTTTTACTCTTATGGATTGTCAATGGCTACGTGCGTTTGTACCCAAAAATGTCATAATTGTTATTGTATCACTGATTTTGTTGGAAAAAGTTGGACAAAAGTTTTTGACTTTTGATTTGTGAGTGTAACGACTCAGTTACACTTACAACGGCCGCTGACCTTATTTGCATAAAATAAAATTGAACCTCTACGGCACTGGCAAAAATTTTTAATATGTTACAAACATTCGACCCACGAGTAGCTCAGTAAAGAAAATGTTGTCATATCCTTTACCTTGAGGAAGTTTGACCTCTTATTTCCTCTTAAAACCTGAAATTGAAGATCTAATGCTCTGCTTGATTGAACTCAAACAAATACGCATGTGAACTTGGTTGATTAAATATACATACTAATAAAAACAACGACGGTCAAGTTCCATTTTTCTTGCGAAGTAAAAAGTACAACTCGTGTTTCGTGATCACGTCTCAATTCTAAATTTGATCCTTATCTAAATTCATCTTTACCATATTATAAATTACTGGCACATTCCGCTGTTCAAAATACGCCCCTGAACAAATTTTAATCCAACCAAAGGAATGGTATCACTGAAATTAAATGCATCAATGAAACAAAATAACCAAATGTTTATGTTTGACTCTTATCAATAAATACAATACAAAATAGTATATTGAAAGACAAGTGTTACAATGCGACCTATTGTAATACGACTATCTTGTGGCACGAGTGGCGACGCGAAGCGTAGCCACGAGTGTCCGCAAGATAGGAGTATTACAATAAAGCATTGTAACACGCGTTTTTCATACTATTTTTTCTATTTCGGTGCTTTAATTTAATTAAAAAAATCATTATCAGAAACTATAGGGAACATTAGAACTAACATGTTTTATGTTGGGAACACTTTTTATGCCGTTAAGTTTTAGGTTGGCAGCGTAGTAAGACTGACATTTTGAAGTTCAAACATGGAAGTACCCAACGAAGTACCTACTTGTACTAACTAGTAACTGCCAACTTAAGAGATGAGTTACCAAAAAAAAACGACTATAATCACTGTCTTTGTACAACTGTTTTCGGCCCAAAACAGTTGTACAAAATCATCATTGTGACACCGAAATAGAAAAAATCTGTTTCATGCGAATAATTTTTATGGGTTGATTTCTTTAGGAATATTAAAAGTACTTCATACAAAAATACTTATGCGTTATAAAAACTTTGAGGAACTTTCTTTATCCAGCCATTACTGTTAGCGATCCGAAAAAAATCACAATGAGTTTTAATATCCGTTTATTTAATACGGTTTTTATTTGAAAAGCGGTTGTTCGACTCGAAAATGTTACTTCGCGTATATTTTAATACTCGGCCGGTAAAAAGTTTCTATTCGTTCCGGAATTTGGTGCAATTCGTCTATTCGCACACATAAAATTGCAGGTACTTTGCTCAAATCCGACTGTTTAAATGTTTCTCTGTACACGTGTGTTCTCAAAATTTATAGCCCAGTCAATAAAACTTTTTTGTCGCAACTAATTAGTGGAAAGCTGGATTTTTTATATGTGATACAACCTTATGAGACTTGTATTTCCCCAAAAGTCCCCGCCTCTCCCCTTTGAGCTTTCCTCCCCAGCCCTCCTCAAAGGTTGAAAAACCAGAGTTTTCATATATTGATTGTAGAATGCTTATTATTTATACCAGAGTGATAATTTTTTTAAATTGTTCCTAAATAGATGCTCTCTACAGTATTTGTTATAAAAACATTTTTATTTAACCTTTGGTTTTTCAGATACACCAGCAAAAAGTGAAAAAAAAATGAAATTTGTAAAAAAACACTTTTGTTATTGCTCTGCACCTTAATAATTGTAAGATTAAGTAAAAATGTAATATATAACACATGTAGCACACTTTTTAAGCTTTAAAAATATATAGTACATCAGTCTTATGATTGTATTGGCGTACAACAGAGCACCATTTAAGGTCCTACATTATATTACATCTTAAAGCAACCTTCTCATTTTGAATGTTTTTTTTATTTATTTGTCTGAGTGGTATCACGGACCAGGACCACCCACCCACCACACTCAAATGAACATTTGTACGGTTTTATTTACAGAGACATTATAGTTACTAGTTACATATTCTTCTATTTACAGTATTTACAAATATTTGATTGCTCACCAAGGACACCTTTACTTTTTACAAGGTAACTAAGTCCTCTGCATCATCATCGATGTTTGGAGAGTTAAGACACGACAGTCCGTTGCAATTCTCGCACATTGCAGAACAGTTAACTCCGGATTTTCTGCATTTGCATCTCCGCATGGTCTCTTAAGGTAGTATCACATATAAAAAATCCAGCTTTCCACTAATTAGTTGCGACAAATGATAATTTTAGGCCTTTATTTATATTTCTCGTTACTAACATGTTTTTTACCCAAAGTTAAACTGCTAATTCTCTATTACCATTCAGATAGATTCCACTGCATGTTTTGGTTCTCGAATTTAGACTACAAACCTGCACATAAACGCGTGGTCGCTTCTGCAGTGAATTTACGTGAAATAAATTAAGAATAATAATAATTAGCGTACATAACCTCGTCTTAATTTTTCGCACCACGGTCTCACTAGATATTTATCTCGAAACGTACACCTTCCTATCGCTTTTATTCAAGACGTACTTTCGTTCACGTTCGCTATGAAGCGGTATATTTGTAAATTTTCCTATGTTGTTCTAAAATCTTTTTGTTAGATTAAAGAATTGCATGACAGATCTTTGATCCTTCAAATTAACACTAACGCGCTGGATAGCATTTGTGGAATGGAGGAGATGGTAAAAATCTTTTGTGGTAATCTAATGAAAGGTCCCGGTATTACCGTTTTCTATAAACCATTTAATTTAAAATTGTTGAAAAAGTATACAGCTGTCGATATACGAAACTAAAAACAATTTTCAACATTCATGATCAATGCTCCTAGGATGTATCTTGGAGATGTGGAATGAATATCTCCCTGCTGTACTCGTGCCTGATGAATATCAAAGGAATTGAATAATTCCAAAGTGTCGTTACCTCTCGAGGAAGTTTGATGCAGATCACACATGTGTCCCAAAAGGTCGTTTGCCATTACCATTTAAATGTTAGTTTTCAGATAACAGACGTCTATGATTTATTTTCTGAGTTAATACATATAAATGTACTGTACAATAAATCACACAATGAGATTTACCAACGCAAAGGTAGAGTAATTTTAATAAAGACCTTGATTTACGACCCTTGTAAAACGTATAGGTGAAATTTAAAATTCAGCTGGAGCGTTGCGCGCTTTTTTTTAAATTAGAGCGTCTTGAAAGATAAACTTTGAAACGTTAAACAATTTTCCGGTTGCAAAGCGTTTTCCTTTACGCGCTAGTTATTTATATTTCTGAAAGCAATTTGCCGTCCTATAATATTTATAAAGAAGCCAAGCTGTTGGTGTACAGCCTGTTACTTTAGATAACAAGATCGCGGCTTAAACTCGGTGTACTGAAAGATTTTTCAAAATGAAGTTAGCGCCATTAAAAAGTGACGTAATTCATTTCCTTTTAGCTCTCAGCTAAATCGAATGTTGGGTACTGCAATAAAAAAGCCACACAGTCGGGCATTTAGCCAACTTACTTTCAATCAATTACCAATTTATCTGTATGGCAATGTTAAACCACATAAATCTCAGGCATTTACTTTTCAAACTTATTCCTACTGTACTAAAATCTAGTAGTATGTATGTTCCAGATTGAATGCAAAGGATTCGGACTTGGCAGAATTTTTGCGGGTATTTTAGTATTAGGACTAGGAAGATTGAAATCACAACAAAATCCATTAATTTCTGTTTTGCTTTGTTCTCAGCTTTGGGACATATTTAGGGGTGTTCTCTGATTGTTTGAGTTGGATCCATACATCATTTTAGGCTTTGCTTTGCGCATATGATGATGAACTAACTTCTCGTTTTTGGTTTACGCAATTTGTAGTTATGGTACAATAAGTTAAATACTAAGCAGCAAAAGCTTCTACGCTGTCTGTCTGTAGTTTTGAGAAAGCTGTCGCACGGATAACTTCTTAGAGGAACGGAATGGGAGAGGAATTTTTCAAGGCTCTGGTAACAGCATTAAAAATAACCACGAAATACATTACAATATTACACACTTGTTTTACATTAGACTCTTTCATAAGCATAAAACTTAATCACCTTCAACACATCACCCAAACATTTTCACGTTACGTATAAATGGACAAATCGACAAATGTAAAACACAACACATCACAGCTGGTAAAAGACAACTTTTCAATTTTGAGCTCGAACAAGGTAATTTATATCAGTGTCTTGGTTTTCAGCAAAACACACACATTAAACATACAAGTATAGAACAAACACTTATCACACAATACCTACAGAAAACACGAAATACGAAATAACACGGTAGGAATACAATTAAAGTTATTACCACTTATGCCACATCAGCACTTAGACAGCTTTTAGGATTATACATTGGACCAACACAGATTTAGGAGAAATACAGAGAAACACCCGTACACTATTAACCAAACACCATATACATCACCCACACTCTTAGAGGACTTACAGACACAAAACTAAATTGCACCAAACATAAATACCTACGACAATATTTTTATAACAAATCAGCAATCAGACCAGGTCATCACACGCAACTATAAAAAACGCATACTTAAAGACGAAAGTTTGACACATGATTCTTGTAAACTCTGTTCACAAACATCAGAAACAATCCAACATATAATATCGGCATGCACACGACTTGCACAAACTGAATACAAACATCGACACGATCAGGTAGCTAAAATCATACATTAAAAATTAGCTCTTAAAACTTAATCTGATAACAGATAACACACCATACTGCAAATACACTCCACAGATAATACTTGAAAACAGCACACATAAATTATATTGGGATAGGGACAGTACTAAACTATCCACAATAATATACCAGGTATTACACTTATAGATAAAACACAAAAATCCATTTGTATAATAGATATTTTGCCATTCCCAACACTAACAACTTGACTAAAACACATGCAGAAAAACACCGCAAATACACTGATATAGCTCTCGAATTTAAGGCGCAATGGAGAATGAAATCTACTGTTATAGTTTCCATTATTCTTAGTGCTACCGGAGTTATATCAATTGTTGATTTTTCTATTATGTGTATGACGAATGTATGTAATCTTCAAATTACTCGGACATAATAAAGATATTGATTGATTGATTGATATCAAAGACCATACACCACAATTCACAAATTTCGTCAAGTGACATTAAAAATTCGAATTAATTAGTTAATATGCCTATGACACACGTGCAGCATCTAGTGGACGCGATCCGAATCTTCCAAGAGGTTAGAAAGTTTCTTTGAAGATTTCTTGTTTCAGAGACGTCACCAGGTATTTTCCAGAATTTTCGTCACGATATATACCGGGTGGAGCAATAAAACGACACCTGTTTTGGGAATAGGTATGCAACCATACATTGCAAAAAATCTTAGGAGCATAAATCAAAACTTGAATACAAGCCGAATATGGGGATTTATTATCCACGGCTTGTAAATTTTGTAAGTGTCAATTTTCAGGAGTACTTATTCAGCAGGAAGAGCAGAAATGGTATGTACAGGGTGATTCCTATAGTACCTGCCACCGTTTGGGAGCGTGTAGGTGGTGCGTAGGGGAGTATTTTGATATAGGACACTTGGGGTCGGAAATCTAAAATAAGGGTGCCAGAGCCAAATTTACTTTCTGGAATTTCGCGCCTGTAGGTAGGCAACCCAACCGGCCGGCGGTGCACACGGAGCGATCTCAGGCGGCGATGTGTGGCTGACACTTGATCAAACCCACGAAATCCCGTGCAACGACGCGTATCAAGTGAATAAACACTATGGCAATAGTATAATAATAGTTGGCTAGATGTAGGAAGTGCATTGAGAACAACGGTGGCCACGTTGAACACTTGTAAACGTTATTGCTTTTGACTGTCGTTTTGCCTCCTTCCCTCCCATGTCGCTTCCTCGCGCTAACTCGCTCTGCATCGCTCCGCGCGAAACGTCGGTCGGTTGGGTTGCCTACATACAGGCGTGAAATTCCAGAAGATAAATTTGGTTCTGGCGCCCTTATTTTAGATTTCCGACCCCAAGTGTCCTATATCAAAATACTCCCCTAGGCACCCCCTATACGCTCCCAAACGGTGGCAGGTACTATAGGAATCACCCTGTATGTTGCATTCCATTACTGAATCTCGCCCTTTGTACACATTTCTATGTAATTTAACCTATGGGTACTTATTAAAGACATTTATTATTATTATTATTATTCAAACAAACATAAAAAAATATGATCAAGACCGAAAAAATAATGGTAATATATTATTTTTGCAGAAAAATGTTTACAATGTTACATTACATTCAAACACATTTGACGCAAGTATTGTTAATAAATATAAGTTAAAGTAGTGTCCAATCAGTACAGAAATAAAATAAGTTTTAAAATATACCACACCAAACTAGTACCCCATGAATTCTGCTACAGTGTAGGGTTCAATTCGAATTAATATGTTTTTTGCCGCTCTTTTGAATTCATTATGACTACTTTAATGTTGTACATTTGTTGGAATAAAATTTCATGCACAAATAATAGCAGTTGTTTCCCGTTTCCGTTCATCTATGCATGGGTAGTGGGTACATTGTATGAAGCCACCACCTTCATTGTACCGGGTGACCCAATAAGACTGTTCCTCGGCCATATCTCGAGAACCGTTAGTCATATGACTTAGGGGTAAAAAAATTATTGGGTAAATCGGTCATGAAGAATCGCTGGAAAATAATTTCAAGTTCTAAAGTGACCAACAGAGGTCGTAACTGCCATCCTAAATTTTAAAAGTGCATTCGCATAATAAACTAAAAATTTTTTTTCACATTTTTAGAGAGAACCAGTTTATCTATCATTTTCGTAAAACCAAAAACTCAATTTCACAAACAAAGATGGTGTGGGGCGTTCAATTGTTTTTGCAATAATCTGCTTCAACTTCTTAACCGTTTGACCGATTTTAACAAATTTGTTATGGTTGAAAAGAGCATTCTTTGGGCAATGAAAATCAACCAAAATATAGTAAATTTAGTTGAATCCTCCTCCGCCAGGGAGCTAGTTTTGACACTATGACCCTAAATCCTAAAAAAAATCAATAAAAATCAAATGGAATGATTTCCGTTTTTCAATATTTTTCCCAATATTTGAGGTTAGGAACGAGATTTTGAAAAACGGTTTTCACTGACCTCTTTGGGTGGTATTTGGTTACCTTTTCATAAAGAAAAAGTCATATCATTCCATTTGATTTTTTTAGGATTTTGGATCATAGTGTCAAAACTAGCCCCTTGGCGGAGAAGGATTCAACTAAATTAACTATATTTTGGTTGATTCTTGTTGCCCAAGGAATGCTCTGTTCAACGATACCAAATTTGTTACAATCGGTCAAACGGTTAAGAAGTTAAAGCAGGTTATTGCAAAAACAATTAGACGCCCCACACCATCTTTGTTTTTGAAATAACTGAGTTTTTGTTTTTAGGAAAATGATAGATAAACTGGTTCTCTTTAAAAATGTTTAGTTTATTATGCAAAATTTTAAGAAAATGCAATTTTAAAATTTAAGATAGCAGTTACGCCCTCTGGTGGTCATTTTTAGAACTTGAAAATATTTTCCAACGATTCTTCATAACCGATTTACCCAATAATTTTTTTACCTCTGTCATACGACGAAAGGTTCCCGAGATATGGCCGAATAACAGTCTTATTGGGTCACCTGGTACTGTAGCTACGTCCGATTTTATCGTGACTAAACAAAGTATTCTTAAACATAAACACTAATATGCCTAATATACAGTATGTTCGAGATAATAAGGTCACCTCCATATTTTTGTTATTTAACGAGATACGGAAAATTTGTCAAATTTAATTTGTGTGTGACATTACGATCTATCCAATCGCATATTGAGGATATCACTTACAGTTGAATTGGAATGAGAGGCAACTTTTGTTTTCATTTGCAATACCTATGTTTTTTAAAGATCTTTGAAAAGAGCAATCTATTTGCTGTACGACAACATAAAATATGCTTGCGGTTGATAGGTATACAAAAAAATGGAAAAATACGTGCTTCAATATTTAGAAAACTTATGACATCGAGCATGCCGTGTGCTATCAGGATGTGCGGTGCCTGTTATGTTATACGGAGTGACCGTATTGCGCAAAATAAAACAGAATTAGTTTATTTAGATATTTTCTCTGTAACACAACAGACACAGACACAGATTTAAGGTTTGCCAATTAATGAACCAGGAATTGCTTCATATTGTATATTTGTCGTTCAGCCAATTGATTACTTTTTTCAAAGTTTTAAAAAATATGGGAATTGTATTTGAGAAACAAAAATCGTTCTCAAATTCGGTTATATCCTTACTCCCTACACCTTCTTTTCAGCCTTTTAACGTCTCCTTTCAATCTTTACAACCCCTGCTTCTCTGTATACCATTCGCTTTTACTTCAGATCTACTTCACGATCGTTTTATAACCGCTTCCTTACGCCTCATTCGCGGGTGTTTCCTTTGCTTTCTTTACATATTGATGCTTCTATTTTCTCCCTTTCATTCTTCTGATGTCATGCCTATTTTGAGAATGTTTCAGGCTTACCTCTCGGTTTCGCCACGCCCCTCTCCCTTTGCCCCTTATATCTTCGCGTCTCGTTCCTTCACAAATGTTCTGATTTCACCTCTCTTCTATCCACGCGTAGTTCATACAATCCTCTTTTTTCGCTTATCCCAAGTCTTTTAAGTGTCCTTTTTTCTTCGCGACGATTTTCTTCATGTCCGTACCCTTTCTAAATTCGTTCTCGATGTCTATTCCCTACTCCTACACGTCCCCTGAGATTTTCGCGCCCGCTTCTCTTTCACGTCTTCTTTGCGTGCTTTACACATCTTTGTTCTGTACGCCTCCACATTTTTTCCTTCACATGTACATTGTATCTCTCTTTACTTTTTACTCCTACATTCACACATTATTCAGGCAGTTTTAATGCCTTTCTTGTTTCCTTGAGTTGACCACTCTCTTACACCACTTTTTTCTTCAGGCCTTCTCCTTGCTTATTTTTTTCACGCTTCTTTTGTCACGTTCCTTCTCTAAAGCTTTTTTCTTTCACACTTGCTTCAGGCTTCTTCATCGCCCTTTTTCTTCACACCTCAATTTACCTATCTCCTTGCGATCCTGCATGCAAATTCAATTCTTCCTTCACTCCTCTTTCTTTTACACCTTTTCGTTCGCTTCTCCACCCTTCGCGTCTCCACCTTTCAAAACTGATCCCATTTTTCATCTTGTGCGTGCCTATCTGCATTCGCAAACGCGCGTAATTTAGTTTAGGGTATGCTGCCAAATCTATTCCACTTTTTAATCGCAGCATTGTTTGAAGTTTTGAATGAATGCACCAAAGCATAGAAGATTTAAATACCTTTGATATTTCCTTCATATATGCGAGCATTGTCGATGCATTTAAGACCTTGTTGGTAAGATGCTTCCTATACATCCACGACAACAACTTTTCATATATTCTATATAACAGGCTTTACTGGAATTGGATTTTACACCTATCAACTGTTCTTTAGATTTTACAACAAGCCATTTAATGGACGCTGTATTATATTTTTCAAGCGAAATCGTTTTATTGACAAAGACGGTGATTTTTATAAGCAAATGTCATGTGACATTTCCATGGCAATTATGGAATTACGAATACACAGCCCACTTAATTAGACAGTATAATGCCAATATGATTTCATTGTATTTCCCTTATTTTTAAATTATACTGCAGGTATAATAAAAAATACTATAAGATACACGTGTATAAATGGTCCTTAAAGCACTTGCAATGTTTAACTCGTTGCACGTGCGGTGCTTTAAAGACCTGATCCTGTCTCTTAATATAGGTACTATTTTTGTGTGAAAAATACTCAGAAGACAATACGAAACCTTTCTAAGCTGCATGATGACATAAACAATGGCAGTCTCATGCAAGACGTTGAAGGAACAATGTAATTAAGTAACTGCCCGTCAGGGTGCGAAAACGTACAAAGAACCGCCCCAAAACCTTTTCCTCCCCGTACGGCCATCTATTCATCTTAGTTATTTTAGAAGCTACACCAAAAAATTGAATAACCCCCATGCAAATACCCCTCACTAATTAATAAACTTTATCCAGCATGTTCATGTTTCGCTACACGGGCCTGATTTTGCTCTCCCGTCATTATCCTAATAAAACGAGGAAACTGTAGGTATATTTTCCAAAACGGACACGCTGTTTACTCCGAAAACACGCACGTCCAACCCTCCCTTTCGTAAACTTAATGCCGGAATCTTCCACGTGTGAAACGCGGTAGCAATGTTTGCGCGCAAAAAAAGAGCGAGTTGATTACGTCTAACCCTTTTGAATTAAGCTTCCGCCTTTACGGAAGGGATATAAAAGTTCTGAAGGCACGAGGTTGAATAATTCAAAAGAAAAATGTGGAGTTTTAATAATTTAAAAGGATAAACCAGAGATTAATCTGCTACATAATTTGCTTCTCCGCTACAGTTGAATAAAAGTCGACGAGGTGGTGCTTGAAACTTTCGCGATTCGACAATTTTGTTAGTCAAAGGATGTTACCGAGATGGATGGATTACTCAAGGGACGTAAATGAGAGTTTCTGCTCTGAAGTGCTTGCATTTAGAAAATAGTTAACAAGGATTATGGCAACTCTTTTGCGTGTTTCTGTGTCGTCGCTTTGGGCGAAAAGTTTTAAAATAAATACGATTAGGTACCCAAACTTTGGTGATGTGAATTTCTTTGGCTCAATTTGGGTAAAAATTTATTTTATTGAATATTGTTTACTTACTTTACAAGGCGACTTATTTACCAGGGACAGTACTGAAATCACTTTTTTTACAGCGAAATTGGATCATTTTATTGTGTTTAGCGCATTTTCCAACGCGCTATTATGACCACTTTCTTCGTAACTACTCACACAGTTTTCAATATAATTAGTTCGTTCCTTTTTAATCTGGCCCCTGAGCCAAGAAAAATCTTGACGATTAATGTACGAGTGCGGAGACTGCGCAATGCCAGTTTTTTTTAGTTATTATAAGATATTTCTTCGAAATTTTAACCAAATATGCTTCTAGTAAAGGCAAACATATCGCATATTGTAAACTTCGGGTAAATGCATGCACAGGCTGCGCAATGGTAACAATGGTAAATTTTGCACATATAAAATATTCTTGCTTGTCGCCGCCGAGTTTGCTCTAATAAAATGAAAAATGTAATAATGTACGGTCACCTAAATAGTTCTACCAAATATACTGATCTGACCCTTAAATTTCGGGCCACATGCAACACACCTCAAACCTAATTAGCTCTTTAATGAAATATCTCTCAGTATACATCCGTACCCCGGCACAAGAAAAATAATTCAATTCAATTAATCGTAATTCAGCATGAGACTGATCTCTGAATCGTTAAAGGTATCGAATAAACACACGACTTGCATGATTTTACATAAACAAAATTTATTCTCCGATCACAAATCAAAGAACACATAAACTCCTAGTTAACAAAATTGGACTACAGCGTCCGAATAAACAAACCCCGCATATTTATTTATTATCCCTCTCTTGTTCTGGGCCCTCAACAGGCTTGCGCCCAATTACAGAGTGACCCGCATAATGCTTTTTAGAGGGGCCTCTGCAGAGGGTCTTAAGTTGTTCTATACTACTCCGGTATTTACCTTACGAATTAGGAAAACTGCAGGAAAACCTAATTCGGGGTAGCCGGTTACAAATTAAACAAACAACAAGACAAAAAACTTAATCAACACGTGACGTATTAAAACTTGGTCTTCTTAATGAAGTTCTCAAAACAGATTGTAGAGACGCTGATTGTGGTATCTGACTGAACGCAAAAATACGGCACAAATAACTCGAACGGTGGACGATACCTTCAATGAAGCTGTTATTCCCAGCACGCACTGACATCTTTGAAAATTTGTTCAACAACGAAACAAAGCAACTAACTCTGCCACCAACTTAAACGTAGCACGCGTGTCTTGTCAACTTTCAAAACAGCAACTCGGCCTCGCAATTGATAAAAGCCTTCTTCAAAGAACCGCAACTCGGCCTCGAACTTGAAAACAAGGGACTTCAAACGGACGGAACCCCGGTCTCGGACATGGCAAAAAGCGACTCCAACTTCTCTCTTCCAAACACTGGAAAATTTCTTATCCAATAAACGACCCTTGGTAACTCGGTAAACTAATCAACAACTTGCGACATGACGTGTGTTTTTGTCAGGCATCTGATTCTTTACTCGAAACATTGTTATTATTATATATATATTGTTAAGTTGTCCTATAATTGGTTTTTGCTGTTGGGCAATCAATTTATTTACTTATTTATTTATTATCTTATCTAAACTATAACATTTCTACGAAAACACACAGTTTTTTTTCTGAACCAAATGCGACCTTATCTCTAGACAATTACATTAATCTTTTACAAAATAAACGAAAAACCCAATAAATCAAGTCGGAGCTGTCACAAATGCATTAACAAAACAAAATTGATCAAAGAAATTGGAATAAAAATGTTCTTAACATTAAATCTAAGAATTTATTTTGCAATGAAATAAATAAACAAAGCAGATACGCAAAATCGTTTTGTGTTTATTCGTAAATAACCTCAAGGAAATGGATTAACGTGAGCTGTAATGAGCATTTGATTATTTATTTATTTATTTTTATTTATTTATTTTTTTAATTTGTTGCCAGTACGTTCACTAAATATGTATATACACATTAACAACACGTACGCAAAAATGTGTCACATGGTTACAAATAATAAAAAGTAAAAACACATTAAAATCTAAACATGGACATGCAAATATAAAATTTTTAGACATAAACAAATGGGGAACAATATATAGAAGTAATAAAAAACACTTAAAAGACTTATTTTTTTCTTAAAAATTCATCTAAGTGGTAATTAGTCTGTTTAAGCAAAAACAGTTTAAGTGTTTACTTAAATCTTTGATAGGACTTGAGTTCTTTAATATTACAAGCTAAAGCGTTAAAAATTTGGCAGGTACGAAATAACAAATTTTTTTGAAACAGCGCTGTCCTATGTTGACCAGGGTTCAATAACGTCCTATGACGGGTATTGTACCTATCTTGAGTTTTTCAAAACATTCTCTCTTTTTATACGCATAGCAACAAATCTCCAAAATATACGTATCTACTACTGTTAGTATGCCTAATTCTTTAAATAGCGGTCTACAAGAAGTTTTAGGTGGTAAAGAGTAAATTATTGTTATGACTCTTTTTTGCAGTAGTAATATACGTTGCACATGAGCACTGCCACCCCAACTGGAGATGTTGTATCGGATGTGTGAGTGAAAGTTCGAGTAATACACAGCAAGCAAAGCAGATTTACTGCATAATTGTTTTAATACATTCAATGTATAACAACAGCCTCGTAACAGTTTGCAAATATTGTCGATGTGCCAAAACCAACTGAAGTCCTGGCTTATTGTTAAACCGAGCATCCTGGTACTGTCCGAACACTTGATACTCTCAAATTCAATTTTTGTTCTACCGAAAGGAAGCACAGTGGTTTTGCTCGGATTAATTATTAAATTATTAATCTTGCACCATTGATGTATTCGGTCTAGCGTTATATTTATTTTTTGTTTTAAATGTACTACACTATTTGCCTTAATTAATATATTCGTATCATCGGCATAGGATGTAACTAAAATATCGGCATCACATCCTTTTAAATGTGGTATGGGGTCGTTACTATAAAGTATAAATAAGGTCGGTCCCAGTATTGATCCCTGCGGAACCCCTGATAGAATGGGCGTAGCTACACCGCGTTGCCCGTTAGGCAATTCAACCAACTGTGATCTATCCTTCAAGTACGATTGAAACCATTGCAGGATAGTGCCTCTGATACCTCTGATAATAATTAGAACACCCTCATTCACATCAGTTTCGAGCATTCTACAGGCTACTCCGAATTAGGTTTTCCTGTAGTTTTCCTAATTCGTAAGGTGAATACCGGAGTAGTATAGTGCAATTTAAGACTGTCTGCAGGGGCATCTCTAAAAGGAATTATGTGGGTCACTGTAATCAAGATACGACAGCATAAGGTAAGTTTGGTCCTTCGAGCCGGATCAAGTACTATGCCAATAATATCATCATACATTAAAACAGAATTGTCACTTAAATCATTTAACAAAGCAAAATTGATAACGACATAAACAATAAATTGCCCTACATTTAACAATTCTAGGAAATAATCTTTTACAAGGAAAACCAAGCCACTTGGATACAACTAGAAACGCAATACTCGCTCTGTGTTTACAGTTTACATAAAGAACCCTACCGACTAATTAAATAATTTGAAAAGAAAACTTGACTAACAATTAATGACCCGTAATGAATTCAGGCGTCTGGACCAAACCTCAACGTCCACATTGACATCGTTTACTTAGCAATATTTTTTTGAAATTTTAACCACAGATGCTTCTAATAATGGCAAGCATGTCGATTATTGTAAAAATTAGGTGTGCTTATGCGTAGACTTGCGCAATGCCAATTATCTTGTTTATAGAGACATTTTTTGACGATAGCTATAACTTTTTGGAATTAATGCATGAAAAATGCGCCTTTGCGAAAAACCTTTTGCGATTTTTTTAAATTTGATGGTCAGACTACGTATCAGAAAAACGAAAGAATCCTCAAAAGCTTACGGTTACGTCAATAAGAAAAACTTGAAAAGAAAAAAAAACATTTTCACATAGAGTGCAGTAGCGTAAATATAATTTTTGGAAATTTAACGGAAAAAGAACCAGTTTTTCTTACGCGTCGTAGTTCATTTCATTGTGATGCTATACAACGTTGCATGTTGCGTTTTGTTTTCCATTTGTGGAGAATGGAATTTAATCCAGGCTTGCCGAGGGAGTCCTATATCCAGAGATTTTATGCATTGCAAATAATTACATATTCATGTGGCATATTCCCATGTACTACATAACGCTCTATATCGTGACTATGTGGGGAATGGAAAACATTGAACCGTAGGGATCAGAAAAGGATCGACAAGTTGACTAAAAATGTACAAGATCCATTTTTTTACAATTAAACTTTGTAATACTCATTTATTATGTACAGTCCTCGGCTGTTTGATGAATAATTAACACGATAAACGCTTTACACTGTTCTTGGTGTTAATACTGTTAATTGTACGTAGGTACGTTGCATTGAATATTAATTGCAATTACTACAATTATGATATAATTAGACTTAAATATGTGAACAATCTGTTTGTAATAATTCATTATAGAAACACCATCAAATTTATAACATAACGGCGAAATAACGCTAAATTAATCGCCTTTTTCCATGATACCAATTTAATGAGGTGCGAGAGTTACAGACCGACAATGAAATGGTGCAGCCGAGAGCGAATCCAACCCTTAATCTAATAATTGTGAGGATCCCGACGAATTATAGGTAAGTCAAACATAAACAGCAGGCTCACGAAAAAGAAAATGCGGGGTTTTCTCTCGGTAGAAATTAAAATTGTGTTTTCTTCGGAGATTTTATTTTCCCCTCCTACAATTCTAGCATTTGTTTCCGTCTTGACGTTGTGAGAGAAATTGACGCATACAAAAAGCTTTTTTATGAAGTGTAACAACCAAAACGTAATCGAAAAGTATATCAGAGGGGATGTAACCACAATAAAAAAAGCTTTCGGAAGAAGATCTCCCACTTTGCCTTTCATAATTTTAATTTTTCTTATGTCGGAATATCGCTTGAAATTATACAAGATTGTATGTAAGGTTTGGTGTAAGTAAAGGATTTGATCTAATGTTTCAATAAATTTTGATCTCTCCGTACATTTAGGAATTCAGTTCACAATTTGTAACGGCTTAGTTACATTTACAAGGATCGAAGACCTCCCTTGCATAAAATGAAATTAAACCTCTACAGCACTGGCAAAAAATTTTTAAGTTAGCCCGGTAATAAAAAATGTTATTATACCCCTTACCATGCGGAAGTTTGGCCTCTTATCGGCCCCTAAATCCTGAAATTCAAACTGTAATAAATACGCATATGGCTTTAGTTGATTAAATACATTAATGAAAATAAAACTTCTTTGTTTATTACGATGAGTTTTAATATCAATTTATTTACTCGTGGTTTGACTTTAAAAGCGCTCCTACGCGAAAATGTTCCTTCGCGTAAATTTTATCACACGTAAATGAACGGTTTTGTTACAAATTAGGCTAAAACTACCGTCCCAACGCAAAATTAAGCTTGTAGGTAACTCGCACTTTGTCACCAATCTGATTTTACGAGTACTTACACTAGCAACAACTAGCTGGTTTCTGTATTTCCACTCAAAAGAAAACTAGTTACATTTCACAGCGACTATATGAATTCGCACGAAAGAATTGCACGAAAATCAACTGATTCGTAGTCGAGATACGCAATATTAGTAGTATGCGTAGCAGTCCCTTCCGCATTTGAATGTAAACTAGTTTTTGTGTAAAAAGTATTGTTGTTACGGTTTCAATGCTCATAAATTATAATAATGATTATGGGTAAACATGCTGTTTACGTGAAAAAATCACAACCATGTTTAATAAGCGCAGTTAAATCCGATGAGAAACGTAAATTCCTTTATGTAAAAGTCGCCTCTAATGCCAATTTACGTTTCCATTATTGAAAGCGGCAAGACACTCATCCAAAACTGTTTCTGTGATGAAAGCGATTTACTGTTTCCGATTGCTGATGAAGGTGAGTACCTTCATTAATGTGGGGCTGATACCGTTTTTCTCAATTTCATTTTCATTTTTCGGTTTCATTAAGTTATTATCTCAGTCTTTACGCTTGATTTTGCATGTTTCACTTTAGTTTCCGGTTTAGCATTTTCAAAAGTGGGTCTTCTGTTACCGGAATCATGTTTACGTTACTCACCCTTTCCAATTCTCCGTGTACTGTAGCTGTCACATTTTCCAAATTAGTTTTGTTGTTTTCCTATGATTAGTATGGAGATCGTACCTTTCAATTCAATATAGATTTTATATTCAAAGGTAGAGACAGATGGAAACGGATTTAAACTTTGCTTGGAAAATCCACAAGCTAGCAAAATCATTAAATTTCAGTTAGATACTTGTACTAAGCGATTTTGAAATGGATTCTACCCCACTAGAAATATCCTTGGAACAAGTTCGGGTTCGATATATCAGGAAAAGTACGATGTGTAAAACAATACCGATACATTTTAAATGCCCAAAGAGATTACTACTGTATGTTATTTATATTTAATTTCCGAGTCAGGTAATGTTTACTGACGAGTTTTGTATAAATTTTTCCCGAAATCGTCTCTTAATACAAAATTTCAATTTTTATATAGAACTTTTGATTAATTTCAATCTGTCAGTGATGACAGGACTCATTATAGACATTTGGAAATGTCAAAAATGCGGCCGGTAAAGTGACGGTGCGGCCAGTAAAGTGACAGGGGCGCCCAGTGAAGTGACAAGCGGCAGGAAACGTAGTCTGCTCTGCCTCTGTCATGGAAACTAAAATTTCCTGACAGAAAGTAGGCATGAAAATGAAGGTTTCAGGACAATTTCGGCTAAATTCATCTAAAGAGCACTAGACGGCTCTGAGTTTATGTACACATTTATAATTTGGCTTTGAAGCAGTGTATTTTTCCCGACATATGGAAAACTGCCAAGGTGTGTCCAATATTAAAATCCGGAACAAATTCGAAAATTGAAAACTATCGACCGATTTCCATCCTCTGCAATTTCTCAAAATTATTTGAGATAGTACTTTACAAGTTGTTCCATCAAATTCAACAGCAGCTGTCGCAACACCAACATGGATTTGTTAGGAAAAGGTCAACCATATCGAATTTTGCAGCATTCTCCCAAATTTGCTAAGAAATTATTGACGAACAAGGTCAAATGGATGTCATTTACACAGATTTTCAGAAGGCTTTTGATCAAATTGACCATGCTATAATTTTAAAGAAATTATCTGATTATGGATTTTGTGTTGGTCTAGCAGACTTCTTAAGATCATACTTGTTAAACCGAACCCAATATGTCTGGTATAATGGCTATGGATCTGTACCATTTACTGCAACCTCAGGTGGCCCCAAGGATCCAATTTGGGTCCTCTACTATTTTTAATATTTATTAATGACTTGCCCCGTCGTATATCGTCGCATAAGCTGTTGTTCGCCGACGATCTTAAAATTTTTTCTCAGATCACCTGCACAGCCGATTGCATTAAAGTTCAACATGATTTGGACTCCCTACAGGATTGGTGCCGATCTAACAAACTAAATTTGAATGTTTCGAAGTGCAAGACTATGACTTTCTCTCGTAAACGTAATCAACTGCACTACGACTACACTCTAGCTGGCACTGTATTGGAAAGAGTGAAAATAATCAAGGACTTAGGAGTATACTTCGACGGTGCCCTAACATTTTCCTACCACATAAACGACATGGTAAAACGCTCAATTCAGACATTGCGATTTATTATTCGTTCAAGTTCCGCTTTTACCGATACGTATACCATGAGGGCTCCCTACACATCCTTGGTTAGGAGCAAATTAGAGTATGGGGCGTTGATTTGGTACCCCCTGTATGTAAAATACGATGAAGCAATTGAATACATCCAGAGGCGTCTTGTTAAATACTTATGCTACAGGAAAGATGGAGTCTATCCATCCAAGGGGGTTTCTCAGCAGATAATGTGTGAACGGTTTGAGCTGCTGCCCCTTAAAACTAGAAGAAAACGTCTCTGCCTATCATTTCTCTATAATATCTTAAATAATAAAATCGATTGCCCGTCTGTGCTCGGGAAAATTGGATTCTGCGTCCCACGTTTGTCCTCAAGATGCCCAGCACCATTTTACCTACCAAGATGTAAGACCAATGTGCTTCAGAGATCTCCAGTGCATTTAATCTGCTCATTATTTAATGACTTATCCGCGCCAGCAGACGTTTTTCATGATGGTTTGGGTCGGTTGTTGCAATCACTAGAGTTATAATTTATTTTTTCTACAACTGTCAAAAAAACCTGTCATTTTCTGACGGATTTCGAAACGCGAAGTACTAGATTTTTAATCGGTTAATTAATAAGTAAGGTTGCTCTTGACAACGTGCGCGAAATCGTCAACAGTGAAAAAAAGTATTTCGCGCACGGGACAAAGTTGAACTTAAACAGCAATTTAATTAATAATCGGTTCAGTTGTAGAAAAAATATTGTATATAACGCTAGCGCGAAGTTATTTCGCGCATTTGACTGATATTTTAACTCGGCTTCGCCTCGTCAAAATACCTTCAGTCTCAATGCGCGAAATTGAACTTCGCGCTCTTGTTATATAAATAACTATTCTTTATTAACCCTTTCGGCCCTGCCGGTGGCAATTGCGTACCTTGCTTTCTAGGTCTCTAATTTTGTTGATATGTAGTTGTATTGGTGTTACTTCTCAACAGATGTCATTATTTGTGTTTATATGTCTCTGTAATGTGAAAACAACAACATAATTTAAGTTATCTGTAAGTGGAAAGAAGTGATCTTTAAATGTCGACAGGTGTTCTGTGAAAACGGAGGACGGTATGTATGATATTGTTTATTTACATATGTAAATATATTTTGCAATACGTTTATATAATCATGGTCTGCTGTACAAACATTAGGGAAATTGTTGCATTCATTTGCAATGTGTTTACTCATGTGGTGTATTTTTAGCGCATTTTTGGTAACAAAAAGGAGCTTATCATTTCACTTTGTCCGGCTGGCTGGCTGGCTGGCTGGGCGGATTGAAAAACTTTTGATCTAGACATCGTAGAGAGGTCCGGTTTTTTGCATTATCTCCGTCTTGTCGAGTTATTGGCGCAATGGACATTCATTAAGCCCGTAGTGGTTGCGTTTAATTAGAATTTGCGAAATAACTAACGCCGCTTGAAAACTTGTCCGTGCGTATATCGATTTTAAGCCGATCCGATTGACGTAGAGGAATGGCTTTTTTATAAAATATACTTTTGGCATTGCCTAACTACGGTCACTAATATGACTTATCTAGGATAACTACTTCAAGGTGAAAACTAATCAAAATCATAACACGGTGATGAGTTTTACAGTTTGTGGTATAATTTTGGTTAAAAATATCGTATCCAGGTCTGAGCGGTTTTTAGCGTAACACAACGAAGTTGAGGTAACGCTTATGTGCTCGTGTTTCCGTCTGTCCGTCCGTCCGTCCGTCCGTCCGTCCGTCCGTCCGTCCGTCCGTTCCATCGAGATCTCGGCCCCTGGGACACCTAGAGACTTCGGGTTTTCGCTAATTGATAGCTGCTATGGTCTATATTTGCCCATTTCAGACAGTTTTATTGCACTCTCTATTTTGCGCAGACTGCGCATTGCCAACTTTCTTATTTATGGAGATATTTCTTTGAAATTTTAACCACAGATGCTTCTAGTAAAGGCAAACATTTCACACATAGTAAAAATTATGTAGACATGCGCAGTGACTGCGCAATGCGAACTTTCCTATTTACTGAGATTTTTCTTTGAAATTTTAACCACAGATGCTTCTAGTAAAGGCAAACATTGCGCACATACTAAAAATTATGTGTGCGCATGCCCAGTCCCTGCGGAATGGGACTGCGCAATGCCAACTTTCCTATTTATGGACATATTTCTTTGAAATTGGAACCACAGATGCTTCTAGTAAAGGCAAACATTTCGCAAATAGTAAAAATTATGTGTAGGCATGCGCAGTGACTGCGCAATGCCAACTTTCTTATTTATGGAGATATTTCTTTGAATTTTTAACCACAGATGCTTCTAGTAAAGGCAAACATTTCACACATAGTAAAAATTATGTAGACATGCGCAGTGACTGCGCAATGCGAACTTTCCTATTTATTGAGATTTTTCTTTGGAATTTTAACCACAGATGCTTCTAGTAAGGGCAAACATTGCGCACATACTAAAAATTATGTGTGCGCATGCGCAGTCCCTGCGCAATGCCAACTTTGCTATTTATGGAGATATTTCTTTGAAATTGGAACCACAGATGCTTCTAGTAAAGGCAAACATTTCGCATAGTAAAAATTATGTGTAGGCATGCGCAGTGAATGCGCAATGTCAACTTTCTTATTTATGGAGATATTTCTTTGAAATTTAACCACAGATGCTTCTAGTAAAGGCAAACATTTCACACATAGTAAAAATTATGTAGACATGCGCAGTGACTGCGCAATGCGAACTTTCCTATTTACTGAGATTTTTCTTTGAAATTTTAACCACACATGCTTCTAGTAAAGGCAAACATTGCGCACATACTAAAAATTATGTGTGTGCATGCGCAGTCCCTGCGCAATGCCAACTTTCCTATTTATGGAGATATTTCTTTGAAATTGGAACCACAGATGCTTCTAGTAAAGGCAAACATTTCGCAAATAGTAAAAATTATGTGTAGGCATGCGCAGTGACTGACTTTCTTATTTATGGAGATATTTCTTTGAAATTTGAACCACTGATGCTCCTAGTAAAGGCAACAACTTGTTGATTGCAGCGTTATCGGAGATCGGGGATTTCATTGAGGCAACTGAAGACGTCTTGATTATGGGAGACTTTAATTTCCCATTAACTGTCGGAAATCGGGTAGAGAAATTTCTTCAAGAGAAATTCAATATAGTGATCATCTCTCCCCGAACAGTGACAACGAATGGCGGAACAATAATTGACGGAGTTTTTGGCAAAATGGTCAACTACACTGTTGATTGTTCGGTTTACGAGTCGTACTGTTCATACCATCGTCCAATTATTATTAGAGTTCGTGAAAATTAATAAAGAAATATATGTTTGCATAAACCTTATTGTATAATTAAAATTTTCTGATAAAATACTGATTGCTAATGCAATACTGATCCGTCACGCCAAAAATGCGCTGAAGTCTCATCGATGCACATACGAGGACTTTTGTAATTTTTTATAACCCCTACAAGATGACGTACGCAAATGCCACAACTAGGTGCTAACGGAAGCTCTGAGAATAGCATTTTTCAAGATGAGCAGTAATGCGAATTTCTATTCCTTTACGGTTTTATATATAAATGACAACACATATATTTTCATTTTCAAATTCTGCAATTCCAACTTTTGGTTTTTACAAAAACACAGCCCCACAAATTCCGCTGGAAGCTGCAGACGTCGCCATCGCTCAACTAAACAGCGGCGATTCCGAAGTGGAAGATTTAGAAAATGACTGCGATTGGGTTCCAAACCAAGAAGCAGAAGACGAGATGGATACAGAAGAGGAAGAAGGTGGAAACGGGGAAGAAGAGGTCAGCAAAAGCTCTAAAGGTAAAAATATAAAACAGAAAAACAGTAAAGAAGAAAAATGTCCCTTGTGGAAAGAACAACATTTTGTACCACCAAACACAGAGTTTTTGGATAAACCGATTGACAGTTCGGAGAGCAGCTCAAATACACCGTTTGAATATTTCATGCGATATTTTCCCATCAATATTTTTTCTGAGTTAGCAGAAAAAACAAACAAGACAATACTGCAAACAGTTCAAAAAGACGCAGGCAGCTTAGAGGAATGCCATGGAAGATCTCGCACTATGTGTGAAAAATGTAAAATATTTTTGTGCCTAAATAAAAAAAACAATTGCTTCATGAAATACCATGTAAAATAAATAACTAATAAAGAACTGGGAATTTGATTTTTTCATAGCGTAATAACCTAGTGGTGGCAAATGCCACCACTTCCTGGTTTGACTATGGAGGACAACCAAAAAGTTTTAGTTAAACTTTTGGTATATTTGAGTCTAAAGTAACACCAAATTAGCCTAAAAAAATTTTACTTTGATTTAAAAAAACCAGGGCCGAAAGGGAATATCTTGAAGTGTTTTTTAAATTAATTACTAAACTACTCGCATGTACTTTTGATTTTGCAATTTTTTGGAATATTGTCCTGTTATTGAGTATATATTTACTTGTTTGGATAATAAATATTATTATTATTATTATTATTATTATTTGTTTGATTTTCTCGGTCTTGCCGGTTCTAATCCTAGTCAAACGGACTATTGTCAAGTCTGGCTAGTTATTTCTGAGGAAAGTTCTGGTGATGCTGCAGGTTTTGAGTATGACTACCTTCTGAATGTGATGAGTGTATGTATCTAGATCAAGTTGTTGTAAATGTTGTTTAAATGTTTTGTGTGTGATTCCTGTTGTTGATTATATGTACTTGCTTTTGCCTCCATATTCTCTCGACTTCTATTGCTAGTTCTGTATATTTTTCAATTTTGGCTGCGTATTTCTTTACTATATTTACATCTATTGGTATGGCAACGTCTATCAGGTAGGTAATATTTTGATCTTTATCCTGTAATGTTATGTCTGGTCTATTACATATTACAGTTTTATCTGTGTGAATTGTGATGTCGTAGTATAGTTTGTAATTAATGTTTTCAAGTATGGTGATTGGTGTGTAATTGTAATATAGTGTGTGTTCTGTGATAAGGTTGTATTTGATGGGTATTGCTTGGTGTATAATCTTATATAATAATAATAATATTATTATTATTATTACGGTCGGTGTATCTTGTGAGAATTCAGGTCTAGCCTGGTTAACTAATCGCACGGATTAAAATCAAGTAACGATTAGTGTCTGTGTCTGTGTCTGGTGAAGTTATGTACGGTCCTAAAAAAAATAAATAAAATAAAATAAAAATTCACACACTCACATTGGAAATCTAGAGATAGTATGTAATTCATACTTACCAACATAGCTATTGATGGGCACAATAGCCAACGCTATCAGGACAAAACAAAAAAAATCATTATAATAATTCCTGTAATTTTATTAAATGGAGTTTATTGTGTAAGTGTTTCTTTGGCTTTGCGTTTGGGTTGAATACGAGTGGGTTGTGATAACGTGGTGTGTTTCTGTGAAGAAGGAGTTTTGTGTTTTTTAATTATTATTATTAATAATCACATGAAAGAAAGTCATAACGCTCTCTTGGATCATAATTAAAATTCAACGTAACTCAAAAGCACCTCCTTCCCCACCTGTTGCACAAAACACTCCTGCAGGAGAATAACATTAAAGAACCTGAAAGTATACTGTTCGTGGATATACCTATAGAGGCGATTTAGGGAGATACAAGACACCTTTCTATAGTCTGAGAAAGCGCTAATTACGCTGTAGCCCTCGATCGAGAAAAGTTTTAAGTATAGTCCGTTAGGCCCTTATGTATAGCGGTCACGATTCATGACATAAAATGAGAATACCACCACGTCGATTGATGTTTCAAATAAGCCGGTCTAATCGAATAGTTAGGGTATCTTTATTCCGTTAACCTTCGTCATGAGCTGGACACGTCGAACCGCTCTAATTTGCTGTTCTCAGTATAGGATGTTATTTTAGTTAGCTTAACAGACTAAAGTAGGTTAGGCCCTTCGACGGGAATAATATGATTTCATTTGCTCAGATTAACACGGTTGAGATAAAAACTTTTGATTAAAGATAAAGGTAATCGTGTAATCCGCCAATGGCAACAAGAGCTTTCTGTGATTTTTCGTTTTATAATTTCCATAGTGGTTAGTGGCAAGCGCAAGATTTTAATCGTACCATTACGAATCGCCACCTTCTTCTCTTAATTTTGCGTGGATTGAACTCTTGCAGGAAACCACTTTTTTGTTTGATATGTCAGGGACAGCACTTCATCCATATGCATGAAGGATTTTCTGGAAGAAAGCACCTTTTACTGCCCTGCTTCAAGTATAAATAACTGATTTGCGCTCTACAATGAGCAAAAGAAAATTAAAGGGTCTCGCAATATTCATAAAAAAAGAAACCCCCGTATAAGTAATTCTGTTGATGTAGTAGGGAAATAAATGTACGTCGTCATGTCTACGGGGATATTTTGAGAACCAAAAAAAATAGTGATGTGGTTTGTGATGTCAATTTTGACGTATAACTTGCACGAATGTGCCAACAGTGCAAATGTCCAGAAATGCAATAAACAGTTCTTGCTTTATAACTATAAATATTAAAAATAAACGTAATGCCAAAAATGTATTTAGTAAGGGATTAAAGGTATGACCGAAAATCATCGAAAACAAGCAATTTGGAACACCCTGTATATATCTGTTTTCATTGTACCTACCAAGCCGTTAATTTGGTGGCGAATGGGAGAAGAGGGCGCAATTTTGGTGGGCCGCTTCGGGCACCAGAACCAGCGGTAGCTACTCCGCCACTGGGTCTTGTAAGCGCTTAATTTGCGAAGTGCCCTTCCATTCAACTTCAGCGAGATAATCATGTTGCTTAGATAAGCGAGCTGCATGCTCATCAAGATACTAAGAATCGCATACAAATTTCAGTAGGGGAATTTCCTATTCGGAAAGCAGACTTTTAATCCGGCTCATATTCATTACATTAGCACTGGTACTTGATCTCGTAGAAAATCGATTGGTGAAGGTTTGATATCGCTGTCTTTTTTCGTTCACGAGTTAGACGAGGAACAGACGAACAAAACCATAACACAAGGAGAATTTTTTATTTTGAAAAGTTTCCCTGAAAATTGCGAAACAAGCATCCTAGACAAACAAGTTGTAAATCAGCATATGAATGATTAAGGCGCATTTTTGGTAATACAGATCAGTATTTTATTAGAAAAGTTTAAAATTATCGATCTCACAAGTAATGTAACTCAAAATAGACCTGCACATCTACACTATAGCAGAAAGCTTTTAGTGAAAATTTGAAGTCTCTATAACTATTATAATTGTTGAGATCTCAGCCGGACAGCCAGCCAGCCAGCCACACAGTTCGACAGCCAGTCGTAACGAATAAAATCGGGTAATTTAAAAAAAATGCGCTAAAAAGATACTATTCATTTATTTGATGCTTTTCGGCAAAACATTGCGCAATATAGAAATATCTTCATACAATGTGTCCGTATTTCGATAGGAAACTACAAAAACTAGCGCTAATAACATCAAAACAAGTGACAATCGATGTTGTTTGTCGACACCAAAAGATTTGTTTTAAGGAAGTAACTTAATAATGGACCATATTTAAATAAAACGAAATTAAATTTATAAAGATAATTGGAGATCAGCGCAGAATTCTGCAAAACTTTGTTAATTTAACTTTCTCTCATTCTTCTAATAACTGGGACATCAATATACATAAGTAATACAAAAAAATTCACCCATTCCTTCCCCACTTCTCCTTTCTTCCCTATCTTTTTTTCCTCTTTTCTGTCGGAAGTGGTGTTTCGTTAAGTACTGGAATCATCGAAAAAACTAAGTTGGTTCGTGACGGTTGGAAAGCGTGTACGTTTCTTTACGCTATTGTTTATTCGGACTATCCGCCCGATTTGATTAGTTGCAGACGTAGTTTGTCATTATTAGTAATTTTAAGATTTTCTTATTTTATATGTCAACGCCTGCGTGCGGGGTAATTTGTCCAAAACAAGCTTTGTAACTACATTACTACATTTAACAGCTCGGGCACTAATTAGCACTTAAAATCTCGTACTTAGGTCACACGACATATACCGCTTGAGTCTACGTTTCACTCATGCAGGATGAGACTTTAGTCTTTTAGTGTATTGCGTTGGTCATCAATCGCAATACCTTGGACTGAAAACGTCATAAAATCTCTATAGTGGATGTAGATTCTATTTCACACTCCACACTGGCTGTAATATTGCTTTGTATACTAGCCTTTTGTTGTTTACGTTCACTTGGGATTTCGGTCCAATTGGCCAGAAAAGCTGCCTAGGTTTATGTTCCAGTTGTTTTCGCTTTGAGAATATGTGTTGTTTCCATGTCAGCCGCCTATCGAGAAACATTTTTAGGTATTTTGCTTCCTCATCGTGGGGAAGTGGGCGATTGTCGAGTGTGATGGGTGGACAGTTCCCTTGGGCGGATTTAGTTGCATTGGCCACTTTTTTAACCAATTTTCCATTTTATGCATAATATGCTACTGCAGTTTTTGTGAGATGATTTTACCTTCATGTGATGCTAGGATAACTGTATCGTTGCTGTCAGGCTCCTATCACTTGAAAGTAGGTCGGCATTGTATAAAAGATATAAGAGAGGCCCTAGTGCACTGCCCTGCGGGACGCCAGCTTCGATTTTACAGAAAAGCGCGTATTCTTCTACTCGTAGGTATTCTCCAAGGTGTTTGACAGGAAGGATTGTGTCAGCTGTTAATGAAAATATGTGTAGTTAATCGTTTGAAAGTTGATCAAAGCTACTGATTCTTCCAAATCATTAATTTAGGTCAACATTGGGATTTTTCTTTGTAGCAAAAACCGGATGTGTACGAGAAGAGATTAGTCTCAATTTATATTTGTTTTGAGCTAGCTGGACAGATGTTTTGTGGGTGGTGTAGTTGATAGCAATCAATTGCACATATAGCAATATATGATCATGTTTCTTCGTTTCCACAATTTTTTTGATTTCATCCTTGTCGTAAAGCATTCCTGTTCGCTCTCTGTTTCTCTTTCTATTTTACCTACCGCCTTGCACTCTGTTTCTATTCTTATCTTCTCTATCCGCTCCTACTACTTCGTATTTTGACGTTCAGGCCAAAGACCTGCTGGCAATGTCTTCTTTATGTATTTTTCAGCTCCTTCCATTCCTTTAATCCCCACATTATATCCATTCATTTTTGATTTTTTATCATTTCTCTCCATTCCTTGTTTAGTATCATTGCATTAGTTCCATTATTCTTTTTGTATATTTATCCTACGAGTATTATTATTGTTTTTCTTCATTCGATTTAAGAATGCGCTTTTAAAACCCGAGTATTCTACGCTGATTCCTTCGACAGGTATACTTAAAAATCCTTTGCAGCCGACCGACCGACCGCCCGACTAACCGACCGACTGACCGAACAGTCAAAGGCCAAAGGCTAATTTTGCAACTTTTTGAAATAGCAGTCCAATGGTTTATTTTTTTTTGTTATAGGAGGCTTCTTAGAGCCGCGATTTAAAGTTTTGTATTTTGGCCGCCAGAATAAATGCTTATGGTAACTAATATCAATGCTCTCTGTGATATTTTGCATCTTTTAATTGTATTGCGACCACTAAAAACTCATTTTGTTTTAAACAATTGGCAAATCAAATTAATGTTAGGTAATAAAAATTTCAATCAGCTCGTATAATTGGAGATGTAATTAATTTGTCAATGTCGCTTATATTTTCAATTGTATTATTCATCGTACAAACGGTTTGGCGTAACGTACCGTACACAAATTGATGTAAATGGCCAAATGAGAAAGTTTTAGTTATCGCCTTTTATCGTTTGTAATTCAGGACTCGACTGTGATAAATTCTATTCATCCAAAATGGGTTGCGATTTTATCAAAGTGAGTGCGCATTTCAAGATAGTTTAAATAGATGTTGTGATTTGTTTACATTTTCAAGCTTAAAGGGCTTAACCCCAACAAATTTGAGAATTTTAATCAGACAAAATTTATACATTGCTATTACTGTTAAGAAGCATTGTTTTTTTGAGACTCCATACATGACTTTTTTTTGTACAAGCCTGTAAAATTCTTTGTCTTTTTCTCCCACCATTTCTGTCCACTGATTTGATATTTCTTGTTAAGACACACATTTTTCTGGCTAACCTTTCTATACCGTACTTTGGGAAAATACATATCAACACATCAACACATTTCTGAATGACGAGGGTTGACTTCCCTTTTCAATTCCACATTAATTTCTACGCTGATAAACGTTTGCTTCAACTTTTCACATACCTACTACCTATAACAAAAATAATAAAGACTGGCGTCAAACACCGTTTAATCATGTACGGTGGTTTGTCCATTAATTTCCTCATAAATTGAATGTTGGAAAAAAGTGGAAAATGACATCAATAAAACGCGTGAAATCGAAACAGCTATGCCGTTTCTGCAGCGTCTGACGTCGTTCCACTTTCGATCATTCCACCTTTCTTTCGTAATATTTTTTTCTCAAATTGCTTTTAGGATTTCTTTTGCCAGGGATTTGGCGGTCTTCCTCTCTTCCCTCTTTCAGAGGGGTTCACTTCATACTTTTTAAGAGACTCGTTCTTCACCCATTCGTTGCGCGTACGTTCGTACCATATTGACTACTTTGATTTCAATTTATCCCCAGTGCCCGCTAGGTTTTTCCGTATAACAATTGTTTACAGTGAGTAGGCGCCGAAGGTGGAAAAGAGAGGTGTATTTAAGAGATTTACACAATTAATGAGAAAAAATTATCAACATCTTTTTTAGTTGGATCCGCTTTTTATTCATAATAAATGTACAAATTTGTTCACGGAATACACTTCCGTGAGTCGACCTCTTCAGGAATGTTAAATTGACTTTGGGCATAAATTTGTTATACAAAATCCCCATAACAATCGACCCCTATTTTTACACAATGCAAAAATTCAAAGAACTTACATTTATCGATGAGTCAACATTTTCTCTTTTTGAAAGGGAGCGGAAATTTGAAGAATTGGATGCTGGAACGCTTTATGCAACACAAATGAAGCTTGTGTATGGTAAAACAATAATTTCTTATACACTACGAGAGTTTCACAGGATTAGAGGAATTGGAAAGATTCATTGAGCCGGTTGACGTTTTGACTTCGTTTCAAAGGCATAACTCCAGGTTTTGTCACCGGTAATGATGTTTTAGACCCGTTTTGATCTACCACTTCCGTACTTCAATTTTTTGCACCAATCAAGTTATGGAGAACCCAGGGACTACGAACTTTTCTCACTCTAATAAGGTGCAAAATTATTTTAATAGTATTCAAATTGTATCCCGGGGAATAATTCAGTGTGTCACACGATGATCTTCTCGAATCATTTGCCCAATAGTAACAGACGTAATTCGTCACTTAAAGAAAGTCGACATAAATTGTACGATGATTTTAGTAAAAATTTCTACTAAAAACATAGGACGAAATAAAAATAGATCCAAGCTTCGCGTCACTTCTGAAAAAATAACCTTAATTCATGGCTACGTTGTTCGCTCACTACTCTTATTTCAAATTGTAAGGGTAGTTATAGTTGTTGGAAATAACTTAGGGTTCGTGGTTCTGTTGATAAATACTAGCAATTTTCTTTGTCTTCTTCTTTCTTCGGTTTACGTTCGGACGTTTGTACTGCTACTTTCCAGGTTAGCTAAGGTAAAAATGGGGAAGAATTCAATTCTTCTTTCACTGATAATATAATTAATACTCAAAACTTCATTCTCAAAATTTAGAAAAATGCTAATTCAATCTAGCAAGATATTAAAACACACCGTATGTTTTGGAGAAACTACTCAACTTTCATATTAGCGTGTCTTCGAATAAATTGTTTTCTACTCCCCTTGAGAAAAGCAAATCCAAAAAATTAATTAAAAATTGAAATACATTTATTATAAGTAAACACACAAATATAGCGCAATGGAATTTTTACAGCTTTGACCCTAACGCTTTCGTGGTACCAATTTATTTAAATACGAGCAGTTTAATCCGATCGTGCAATGACCCGTAAATATTCACGTATGTACTTAGAAAGTAACTTATTTCACTGTATTTTCAGTTGAACATAAATTCGCCGTTAACTTTTTATTGGTTTTGTTCAAAATAATAGCTCCCACTGAATCTATAGAGTACCCACGATATGAAATTCGTCGAAAATGGGGACACAATCACAATCTTCGGTTGCGCGGCTAACGATTAATTTCTTTCGCTCACTCACAGGTCTGAACATAATGCCTACATGCTAAAAATACTCTGCGTATCTTATGATAAAAATGGAACAATATACAATGAATAGTACGAACTTGATTTAAATTAGGAGTAAAAAATCAATTAATTCGAAAGTCCTCAAAGCCGTTACACAAAATCAACGGCAGTAAAAAAAAATACGGTTTTTTTAACGCAAAAATACACCTTATGGCTAACAAAGTTGAATCCATTTACATGGATATTCGCATTGAGTGAAATACCCGAAGTTAAATGGAAAAGATAATCAAATTGGTAAGGTACCTGTAAGACCTAACTTTGGTTTAAAATTACTAATATTAATAAAAAATAGAACCAACCATTAAATTTTTTTTATACGCATACAATACAAACTTGCGAGGACCCTTCATCCAGAGGTGGTACCTTCTCAACTGATTAATGACAATGGAACGTGAATCTAACGGAGGATTCCGTCGCCGTCTTATAATTTGACGTGCCAAACGAGGTATCGTCACCTTATTTTCGGCACTTGACCCTTTCTTTTACTCAAATTTTGTTCGAAACTGACTCTTTAATGCGAACACCCTATACTCTCCCTAATACTATAAAAAAACTATCGAAAGGTGTTTAAAACAAACACACTATTACATAATATAATAAACAAGAGTTAGTATGCAAAAATTCACAGATTTCGCAATTTGTGCCACTATCGACGACATTGGAAGTGATAACACTGTAAAGCCATTCTATATAAAACACAAATAACTCTTATTCATTGGGTCAGTTGGTGTGTGTCAACAAATATAGGAAACGAGCTCCTGAGTATCAGGGATCTGGACCTATTGCAAATAACGGTTCCGGTTCTGACATTTTTAGCGGGAAAATATTTGTAACGGTTCCGGTCCGGGTTCCGGTTCTAAACATAATTGCGGTTCCGGTTTCGATTTTTTTTTCGGTTCAAACGGTCCGGACCTATTGGAATAACGGTTCTGGTTCACATTTATAACGGTTCTAGTTCTAAACGTAATTGTGTTCAATCTTTTTAACGCATTTCCAAGGAAAGGGGGCGCTATTGTAGCCACTTTCTCTGTCCGAGGCCTTAACTACTTCTACAGTTTTCAAGATATTTAGTTCATTGTTTTTGCATTTGGTAGTTTATGGCTCTAGCACCTGAGCCAAGAAAAATCTAGACGATTAATGTCCGATGCGCAGGCTGCGCATTATCAACATTCTTATTTGTTAAGATATTTATTGGAAATTTTAACCACAGATGCTTGTAGTAAAGGCAAACATATCGTAAATGACCTTTCAAGTTAAGTCGCCTACTTTTAGTTTTGCATCACATATTTTGCAGGTAGATATTTTGTTATTAATATCATAAACAAAATGTTTATGTGCATTGTTTGATGATATTCGTCCCATTTTCTACTTCGCAAATCGCATTAACAGCATTCACTATACAAGTATTCACACAATTGAGGATTGCACAACCAAACAAATCTATTTTTAAAATGGTTGTGGCTAAATTATCGGCTACCTTTTTCCTTTCCCTTTCTGGCTACGGCTTAAAGTAATATTTTATCTTTTTTCAGAACGCGTTGGCCGGCGCGTCCTTCAACTTCCAATAACCTGTTCAGAACCGTAAAAAAACCGAAAAGAACCGAAAAAAATAATAACGGTTCCGGTTCTCAATAAGATTCAATTTCTGAAGAAATAACGGTTTCGGTTCGGTTTTCGGTCCTGAAAAAAATACCGGTTTCGGTCCGGTTTTCGGTTTTTTTTCGGTCCGGTCCGAATCCCTGCTGAGTATTGCTATAGCATACGCAAAACTAAATGTTGAACCTGGTGTTACATTTATTTACTTTTATTCCAAGTATCTATGTATCAAATTTCATAAATAAGAAAGTTGGCACTGCGCATGCGAAAAACAACAAAATTCTGAAATTGCCGTTAGATTTGCTTTTATTTCGAGTGCCTATGTTTGCAACATGCAATTTGGTTCATAAATGGTCGAGATACGAAAAGGGCACTGTGAATCGATTAGACTCAACTTTCGACTTTGCTTATTATATAGCTAGAGCTATGCTCATATTGTATTTCATGCGATTCGGTTCAATTTTGATACAGAATCTACCTGGAAAATTTCATTCATTGAAGCGTTGACCACTCGTTTTTAAGATATCGTACTAACGGACCGACGCGACGGACGGACGGAGACAGCAAAATTATAAGCTGGTTAATAAGAGTCAAAAAATACTGGCATTACTATAATACTGTTCATATTATAGATTACGTATGCGCAACATGCTTTATATCTTACCACTGCCGAGCCAATCTCAAACCACGATCACTTTCACGAACTGTGGCTGCCTCATTTCGAATCTCTTCTCATTTCCCCACCCTAGCCTTTTAACATTCGAGCGTTTCATATAAACGGCACATATAAACTTTTAAACGAACACCCTATAAGTGTTTTCAACACTAAAATTCAAATAAATAAACTCCATTTAAAAGATCCCGTTATATGGCACCACGAAGTCTGCCAACACATTGCTTCGGGGACGGACCACACTTGAAATCATAAAAAAAACATAGCGCGAAATTTTCCCGAGTGATATAGTTTAGTTTTCATCTCGATTATATTAGTTTTCCGAAATTTTCCTAGCGACGTATGTATTACTGCGTTTCATTTTGTGCTTGTTTTCTTAAGAAAAGTTCGAGTAAACTACACTTAAATTGGAGATCCTGAAGTTGCGTATCGACGGCAAACTGTTCCTAAAACTGAATTATACGATCTTGAACTGGGAAGCTGGTTAGTTAACTGGAGTGCAAAATCGAATACAATAGTTCAAGACGAAGGTATCGAATTTAATCTGGAGGGTTATAGAATAAGTCAATTAGAAGAGGCCAAGAAAATACGTATCTCAATGTTCGTTGTTAGAATAACTCGCGTTGACTGTACCAAATACTTTTGTCAGCTTTAGATTCGCACAATATAAATTTATGAGGACATACAGAAATTTATTGGCAACCCCAGCATGAATTCATATGTAAAAGAGACTTTAATGTATGCAAGGAGGTTAACTCAAGCTCAACTTGATTATCGCATTGTAAGCAAATGCTAAGGTGATTCAAATATTTCCCGATGTTAACGTATGTAAATTTCCATCCCCAATTTAAGGAAAACTCTGAAAATGTGGTCGGTGGTAATGAAACGATGTTCGCAAAACGTTAAAGCACATTATCGTTAATACCCTTCGATTTCCGGATTTAACGTACCTAAACCTTTTATATCCTTTCCGCCACATCACGCAAAATTTAATTTAAAATCTCATAAAATTACGTACGCCAGATTTAAATTGTGTCATAACATCAGGTTCTCATTTCGGTCCAAATGTGAATTGACGCGAAATGTACGGGGATTAGGCCCGTTTTCTTTGATTTAAAGAATGCTTTAGGTGTAGAATGTGCGAAAGCAAGGTATGAAAGTTCAACGCAAACTCTAATTACTATACATTTTTAATTGTGAACTCTGCGTTCCAAAACCTATTCAGTCCACCTACATGATTCATAAATGTTATGCTCACAGACTTTTTTGTTAAAACGGGGGCTCCTGCTAGATTTATTTTCAACCAGCTTATAAATTAGGATAAATGAATTTTATGCTCCTTAATGAGATTGTAAATTACTAATGGTACATCGAGTGGCTCACTGTTACATGAAATCGTACTTTTAAAGCTATTTCTAAATTTCTTAAATGGAAATCCTCGGCAAAGGAAATGCGTATCAATAGTCGTTCATCAATAAAAAAAATTCTTTTCTTACGACTTTCATTGAAATAGTATATTACGTAACGAGTGTTGAAAGCGGTACTTTTCACACGAGATGTGAAGTTTGCCATACGAGGCGAAACCGAGTGAGGCAATCACACGAGTGTGAAAAGTGGCTTTCAAACGAGTCATGTACACTATTTAGACTACTACGAAAGCAAAACGTAACATGCGATTTGCTTTCTAATATATGGTAGATCTTATGAGAAAGCAAATCACACGGGTGCGTTTTGTTTTCCGTTACATTTTGCCATAAGTGAGAGAAATTGTCAATTTTCAAGTACACATAATTGTACGACATATGTCATTTTCAGCCGCTACGGACATACTCGCAAAACGTGAACTTTGAAAATAAATTTATTTAATTTATTTAAGGGTGAGGGGGATATAATATTTTATACCAAATAAGTAAACGGGCAGCAGCTTTCTGACTGTATTTCCTTTTCTCACACAGCTTTCGTTCCCTATGTGTAGGGTGTCCAATCAATTGCTCTGTCGGTTCTCTATTTACTTTACCTTTTTAGCGCATTTCCACAAAAATTAAAAAAATGCGCTATTGTGGCCACTTTGTCCGCCCGTCCGCTCGTTCGTTGAGACGCTACTAGTTCTTTATCTTAAGAGCTATTGTTCTACTTTTTTCGCTATTTGTTTCGTTATGGTGTCGAGGCTTGCACCAAGGAAGGAATTTTTTCCGCGTTTATTGCTAAAAGAGTTATTGTAAGAAAATCAATAAACCGTTTTTTACATGTTCCATAATTTTACACTTTTGTCGTTTATTAACGATCCTAGAGATCGTTTATAATTTTGTATTGCTATCTGTCGTCTGTCTGTTGGTCTATCCGTCTGTTCCTTTGTCTGTCTGTCCCTCTATCTGTCCGTGTGAACGATAACTTTGTTTAGAAATATCCGATCGATTTGACATCTCCGTTAGTTATGAACCGAATTGCATGAAATTCAATATGGGCATAGCTTTAGCCATATAATACGCAATGCCAAGAGTTGAGTCGAATTGCAAACTTTTTTATTTATAAAAGTATTTGAATGAAATTTGATACATAGGCACTTGGAATAAATAAAAATCTAACGCCAGTTTCGCATGCGCAGTGCCAACTTTTTATTTATGGAAGCATTTAAATGAAATTTGATACATAGGTGCCTGGAATAAAGGAAAATGTAACGCCAGTTTCAAAAGTTTATTTTGCGCATGCGCAGTGCCAACTTTTTTTAATCTATGGAAGCATTTAAATGAAATTTGATGCATAGGCGCTTGGAACAAAGGAAAATCTAACGTTAGTTTCAAAATTTAGATTTGCGCATGCGCATGTTCCAACTTTCTTATTTAGAAAAGCATTGAAATGAAATTCTTCTTATGAACAGAAATTAAAGTAACACGTCAAAAATGGATTGCACATGTGCAACGCTATCTTTCATATTTGCGGCCGGATTTTTACGATTTTAACAGAAGTTGAATGTTACAAATGGGAAATGAATGCAAGTGGAAATGCGCTTTCTGTAAATCCTTTACGATTACTTTTTAATTTGTTACTTTCTCGGTTTGCTTAAGAGATCTCCTGTAGCTGAAATGGTTACTACAAAAGGGGTCTTTGATCTTGTACTGTTCAGCACAATGATAACAACGGAAATAATAATTTTAAAATATATTGATAAAGAGAATTGAGAAAGTGTTTAAGGATGCATCTCCTTGATTACATTGATTTTATAATATGGAAACATCTAATTACTAAACGTCTACCTGTGCTGAATTTGAATAATTAAATCCTAATTGGAGGTGGCCATCTCTTTTATTAATTTACACTTTAAACACAGCCTGACTTTCTTTTACGGTGATACATTTTGATTTTGATTTAAATGTAGTTCGATTTGATGCTACAACACCAAAAGTCTGAAACGACTGGTCCCAAATTCAGGGGTTTCTTTTGATATTACAAATAGACAAAACCATAATTTTACATCATTTTCAACAACTTTAAGATCTCCCATTTAAAGTTCAAATTTAATAGTTATATCAAAATGTATCTTTTTCTAGTTCACTAAATTTATAAAAATCATACAACAATTTTAAAACTAACCTTGTTTTCTATGCTTATTTTTTTTTAATTTAGAACTCTGAGATTCCTACAGCTAACGTGGTCGAGTCGGTACTCTGACGTAGTTACGGTGATTTCAATTGGATGCATTCTTAATCCCGACGACATGACATAATCTCTTTACTTCTCACACTGACTGCTTTGAGCTTTAGTGGCACCAAAATGAATTTGAATATTATTTGAATTTGCTAGCAGTTTTCATTATCGCAATTTCATTTTACACAGAATTTAAAATTCTTTTCTTTCGTGTAATGGCACTACTCAGAGCACGGTAAACTGTTTATGGAATTTGCTGAATAGCACTTTTTTATAAATGCTGACGGTGTCTTTATCTAATTGAATTATGACACCGATTACGAGTTTTTTAACTTCTACAGGACAACGTATAAAGATTCCTTGGGCGTAATTTTATACTGCTTGAAACCTGGGTGAAACTGGCACCTTTCTCAACAAAATAATGTGCGCGAAATATGCGCGTCAATTTTACTAAGGAAAGCAGTGAGAGAGTGGTCGGTAAAGATAAAAAGATAATTGAAAAATTTGAATCCCTTTACCCCCTACATGAGTACGAAGGAGAGATAAGGGAAGACCAAGTCTCAGGGGCAGACATAATACAGAACTATCCACGAGGCAAAAAAAATGAAAACGAAAAGCGTCGCCTCTAGTGAGGCAGGCGACCCCGGACGTATTCCGAGGGGTTTTCGTTAACATACTAAGTCAGAAAATACCCTGAAATATGGAAGAAGGCAAATATAATCCAAAGGAGCGGGGGACAGTTAGATCTACAGCGATCCTTAGTCATTTAGGGAAGTTATTGGAAAGGATTGTTGCGTCGAAACCAGAGGAAGAAGTTAAGTTGGCCGGAGAGCAATATGGTTTCCGCAAATGTAGAGGAACAAGGGAAACGCTTCGACGCATCCACTTCTAAGCGGAGAAGGCAATGCCGGGAATTAGGAGGACCAGGGAAGTGGCGGTGGTGGATACCCTGGACGTGCGCAGCGCTTTGAATTCGGTCCCTGCTCAGGTGATCGTCCAGGCCATAAAATACCACTATACCTGATTAGGTTGGTTCACGAACAGATTACACTGCGGATCCACGGAGGGGTACCACAAGGTTCGGTGTTGAAGTCACTTTTATGGAATATTGCTTATGATGCTATCATGAAGCTGATCGTGCTGAGGGGGGTGCACATAATTGGGTACGCTGCCGACAGAAGTCTCGAAAAAGCAATATTAAATGCGAATGAAGCCGCGAGGAGAATACAGTGATATTCACTAAGAAGTAGACATAGGGATTTACGTGTATTGTTTTTCCCTGTGTCTACTTTTAAGACAAAATCTCTTCTGAAGGGCGCCTAATTTTATGCAACCAAAATATCTTCTCAAAACAAAAATATCTAGCAATCATATTAATTAATTTGAATGTTGTTGCTTTGGCTTTCGTTTTTTAATTTTCGTTCGTTTGCGATACATTCAACTGTAAGAGATTTATTTTCTGTGAAGCCAAAGCAACAATATTCAAATTAATTAATATGACAGGCAGATCTTTATTTGTTTTAAGAAGTTATTTTGGTTGCGCCCTTGAGAAGGATTTTGTGATTTAAAGGCAAAACAATACACGCAAATCCCTATGTCTACTTCTTAATAGATATTACTGTAGATAGGTGGATGAAGAAGCGTGGATTACAATTGGTAGGTGTGGAAAGGGAAACAAACGCTGAGCTGAAGGCCGAAACGAGGAGGCTCCCCCTGCCCGAATATGGCTGGGGGGAGTTCAGATCCCGCTAGGAAAGACACAGTCTATGGGAATTGTTAGACTAACTGCAGAGGAAGATGGCGCTGAGAGTAGCACAGGCATATCGTACAGTGCCCAATAAACATTTGTTTGTAATATCCAGCAGGGTTGTTGCTAGAGAGGAGTACAGTCAGAACGAGAAGAGAAACAGAAGAATTTTAACGCATTTGAAAATAATTGCCTTTTAGCATTTATTCATTCGATCAAATCAATAGTTAAAACAGCAATGTCATTGCTCTTGATTTATCTCCGGTACAGTTCTTCAACACAAGGACGGCATCATTTAGCGTTAATAAATGATGAAAAAAAGTCGGGGATATGGATACAAGACTCACTTACCTTACTTAATCGCACTTTTTGATCCACCATTCAATATGATTATAATGAATAATAATAATAAGCTTACATCTAACGTAAGTCTATTATTATTAAATTATGGATTATGGTTGGAAAATTAGTTCTTTCGATCGTGAAAACCACCTACCTAACGTAAAACATACTTTTATCTCACCAAATGTAATGGCGGCTTTGGTGTTCAAAATATTTTGTTAAACTGAAAAAAGGGTTGTCTTATCTACTTCAGCCAAATGTGTCGTTATATAAACTTTATACATTGCCATCCATAAGTAATCCTTTTCCACAGTAGGTACGTTTTTAAGTTATGTCGAACAATAAAATCTTCTTATTTTGGTATTTGTCCTTTAAAAACATACAACTGAATGCCTCTATTTAATATTTGAATATTTTATATTCAAAGGTTTAACTTAGAATAGAAACAACAGCAGTGTAAATCATGTAATTATTAGAATTCTGCTCAGACCTCCTGAGCTCCCATGCAAGTTTTGCAATTTGAATTCTTTGTACAGGATCGGGTTGAATAATTAACTTCAGAAGCATTTCATTCTATTGCCTTATAACAATCCAACAACTTCTGGTGAATTTTTGGTAACTTCTCGGCCGAACAAGATTGCAGGAATCGTTATAAAGAGAGCGCGTAAACAAAATTAAAGGTCCGCATTTCTATTCTTTGTCCTTCGTTGAGCTTTATGCCTTCATTTTCACGAATCTTCCGCTCGTTATTAAAAGTCGTTTTCATACAAAGTAGGGAGTTTTAATACTTTGGCGAATATTCATTATTCATTAACCGATCGAAAGCTCTACCAATCTGTTCACTTATCGCCTCTTCCGTATTATTCACTTCACCAGCTTCAATTAAAATTCCGGGCACAAATTTTATTTTCTTACTAAGCGAGTTTCTTGTAAATCTATAAAATTGCTTTCATTTCGAAGAGTGTCTTTAATCAGTCTAAAAAGTTGGCCGAAGAAAGCTCGCGTGTCTCCATACTTACGCATTATGTCCCTTTTATATTTCCACTTAATCCTAATGTTCATCTCGAGAAGAGTGTAGAAACTTCCCTCGAATGGTTTACGTTGTGTTTAAGCGAAATGTTAAGTAGTCCTATCAGATTTCAGTAGTAAATATTTTACTGTTTAAACTAATTTCATTGGTTCAATTCCAAATTAGTAATTTCCCAAATTTGGTTGTCAAAACTATCGTAAAATTTAGTTTCTGATGCACTGGTGTAATGGAATCTCATTTCATAAATGACATTTTAAATTGCAGTAAAATATACTGTGCATTCCAGTTAAAAAGTCACTTGAAACTAAACATCAATTTCAATTCTTAGGGGAGCACACTTATACGTAAAAACCAACCCCTGGTAATCCACCTCCTCTTCATAACAGCCCACATGTCAACAATTACAAATGGGAATGCCAGGTCTTTTATTTTTTCTTGCATTGCTTATCGTTGTAAGGTGAAAAATGTTACAGGGTCGAATACAGAATTTAAACACCTTTCAGATACCTACGCAGAAATATATTCCCCTGAAACCAACGTTGACAAGTTTCGCGATTTTTTAATCTCAATATCAACCAGGATATCAACTGACTTATTTAGGGTGGTTCGTTTTTACTGCAGCTTTATTTTACATTTGCATTATTAGAACCCGTCCGATTATATTGACGCTGCTGTCAGTTTATTTGCTGCTGGCTTTGTAGAGCTATACAGTATAAATCCGAAGTATTTTATGGATAAAGGCTCTCCCGTCAATTGTACTCACTTTGCATCGTGATTCTCGTTTTCACTGGCATATTCTTCAGGAATTTTTTACTATTTATTGTTTACAATATTATTTTTAACGATATACTTAACAGAAGTAAAAAAAAACTGTATCTCTACTGTGGTGCAAATATTCTGTACAACAGGGACAACATGGTTCTTGGCATTTTTGGTAAATCAATTTTATTATTCTTTTGCAGATGACCGAGTAACATCTAGCAGTTTTAACGTCAGTCAGCTTTGGTCAGTGACCGATACCATCCCCCCTGGTTTCAATTGCAGCATGCCGAGTGGTTTTCTTTTTTCCTTTATTGTACTCTCTGGTGGTTCTGTAGATCGTGGCCTTCCCCTATATTTATCAAAGCACGACATACGCTACGATACGATCTGGGTCGCACAATGGATTCGAATAAACACATAGTTAATTGATTGATAATGACAAACATTTATTTTGAAATACATAAAAACCATTTGAAATAAAATCCTTGACAAAAAGAGAAGCTCACAAGTTTGGACCCATAACTCTGCACGTAGGCGGGCGACAAATAAAACAATAAAATCACTTACAGTTTTTTTCTTAATAGTCCAAATAATCTGTTCGTACAATTGTTGCGATATCCAGGCGCACCTATCAAAGGCACAAATACACCCTCTGACAGCTCGAACTGGCCTCACGATTTTTTTTTGTCTTGGACCAGTGGTCATTCAACCAGCTACGTTATGTATAGTTTTTTTTTTAAATTTTTAATTTACAAAGTTATATTTCCATCTGCTAAAAATTCTATTAAACATTTGTTACTATAAAATGAAAAATTTTCGGTGGCTGGTCGGACGGCAGAAGCTTTGAAGCTTTTAAATTTTAATAATCAGGCTATTACTTCGTTTATTCACGTTCTAACTAACCGTTTTTGTTTACGGACAAACCGTTTTAATGACATGACATCACACACAACAATATAGAAGACCTTAATTCGTGGACATCGGAACACGGATTTCAGGAGTCCTGAAGGTTCCCCAAGGCATTTAAGCATGCTGAACACAGATATTTGTTGGAAAACTCCATGGAATATGTACTAGCTCACCGGTTCATAGAGAGGGACCTAAACATGTCCAAGAAAGGCGCTGTAGAGTTTAATTGAGGTTTGATCGATGGGGATAAATTTATCTACAGTACCATTAAGTTAGAAAACTCTTCTGTGTGGCGGAAGTTTTCTATTGCATAAGGTCATAAGGTTCAGGTCGCAGGTGTTTCGAAGCATTTTGCGTTATTTCAGCGTGAAGGGGGACGTTTAGCGCTTCCCTTCGAAGCTGGCGTTATCAAGTCTTATTGTGATTGGCGGCTTTATTTTAAAGTCCTGGACAAAAAAATGTTTGTAGCGGAAGTGGTGTTTCGTAAAATACGGGAATCAACGAAAAAATGAGGCTGGTTCGCGACGGTTGTAGCGCGTGTACGTTTTTTTGTGTAAGTTTTGTGTGTTAAAGAAAAGTGAAGTTCACAAGCTTTCAGTGAACCTTTGCCCGACCAGATTATTAGGATCATTAAAAGAGAAAAAAAACTTTAAATGATTTTAAGATTTCTTATTTTCACCATCGACCGCCTGCGTTTGTTTAAACAAGCTTTGTAACCTTTTCTTTTTTTAAGGAATTTTGTTTTAATCATTGTCATTGTTATTGTCATTCGACTTTGGATGGAATTTCCTTGGCGTCTGGTGAAAACCTTGAACAAGACCATCCTGAAGTCAAAAGTAAATTTAATTCCTATATAAAAATAATGTTAAACAGTCATATTATGTCACTATTATTGAGATATATAAAAATCGATCCAAAATCGTAGCAAAGTAAACGTAATTAAAAAAATAGCTTTCACGGGCTGGGAAACAAGGAAGTACCAATTTGAAATTCACGGAGAACGGGAGATAGTCAACAGGATTCGCATAATTTGCGTGGTTTAAAATCCATGATAAACTCAGTAACATACCATCCCCTTTATTTATACCCTACTAGCAGTGCATTGGTGTGATATGAAATATTATTCCATTACCACATATTAATCTACATCATGGTTTTGGAGCACTCCCATTTTCAAATCGATCGCGTAGTATCGGTTATCGAGAGCAAATAAATTGTAGAAAATTTAATCATTAAATTCCCCTAGGATTGTTCGATTCATAACATTGGTACGCGTCTATTTTAATCATGACAGAGTAGGTAAATAATTGCTTTGTGATAACTTCATGCGTGAAAAGCTACGTTTTCGAATTTCGCACTTGGTCGTATCAGAAGAAAACAACATCAAATTAATGGGCATTTAAACGTTTGTATTTTGTGTTAAGTGGAACATTTCATTCTAGATGTGTCGAGATAATGAAATTTATACATCAAGGAATTCATGGCGAAAAATGGACCGAGATAACTATAGGAAACTATGTTGTAGTGATGGAAGCATTTCTCATTCACATAACGTATACAACACAGAACTTATTTTCAACGAATTGCAATCGCGATGGAAACTATTTTGAAAGGCAATGAATGAGAAATTCTGGAAACAACTACGCGAATTATTCATAAGGTCAATCTTGGCAATATTTCAATAAGGCGTGCTTCCGTTCGCTTGTTGGCCAACAGTGCAAATCATTGATGTTTTCTTATAGTGGATTCTGGAATAATTTCAAAGCAACAATTCTCGCTAAATTACGTAGGCGAAGTTCATTTCATTGCGCTTGAATCGATTACTTTTGTTCACCAGAAACCCTACAATCAAATTTCTTCTAATCTAATGAAACGCGGTTTTTTCGACAATACAACTGAGTTTCGTTATACGATTGGAGACAATATGCAGTAAATCAGCTGATACTGAAACTTCTGAGTATGTAACGTAACTGGAAGAAGGGAGATAGGCGTTGTTTTTCGTAACGTCTATACAAGAAACAAGAAGGGGTAACCAATTTACCACTTTGATTCCCTACGGCAGCAATAAAACTTACAGCTGGGTGGTTCTGTCAAGCATAGAGTAGCTCGTCAAGCTGAAAGCGTTTGATCGTAATTAAATCAAATTTATGCACTTAATTTAATTCCTTACACGTTAACTGAACACCACGCCCGATGACTTCGAAATACCTTTGATTAATTGGCAGACTTTTTGTCAAATTATTTGACATACACCAAGTTACTCAGATTACTTTTTATTTGAAAGTACTATATCTATTGTTAGGTCACCAGTTCGTTTGGATAACTAAGAACTAGTATTGTGGGATGGCGCAGTGCTAATTGGGTCCAGGCCCTCGTCAATTTTATTCACTACAATCAATTTTAATTTTCTGCATGAAATACAAGCAAATTTAGGAGCTTTCACTTAAATTCATTGTTAATTTTCACTTTTGAAGGGGAAAAATGTGTGCTTGCAGTGGGGATTAGGTCTATGGATACTAATTTTTGAGTTCAAAGAATCAACCACAAATTTTATAATGGCAATTTAGAAAATTTAGAAAAAAAGCTAAATCAAACTTATTAGCGTAATGTTCAGGAAATGTAAATACTCGAAACACATTTGGAGAGACAACTCCACTTCCACACTGCTGTCTTTGAAATAAACCTTTTTATTCCTTCTCAACAGGAGCAAAAACAGTCAGGTTTGCTGTCAGCTAAAATTTGCAGTTGGAATTCCCGTTTCGAATTTCCTTACAGATACCGCATTTCTTTGAGATTAGAAATTTTCTTCGCACTTCCCGTAGGTGTAGGTGAGAAAATGTCCAACAATCTAACTACAGGGATTCACTCAATGCTCCTATACAGGGTGTTTTTCATTTTTACTATGGGGATATCGTAAGAAGACCCTAGGAAATTCAAAGTCGTTTAAATGGACAAAGACTTGCAGAATTTAATGCTACTAATTTTTCCCATTCAAAGTTTCTCGTGGCTCTACAACTAGCGGAGTTATGGCCAAAATACCGAAAAATGTCGAAAACCAGCTGGCGTTCGTTTATTTTCATAGATATCAAAAAAAGTTGTAACAAACTCTTAGTAATTTTTTCTCAACTCTGGTGGTTCTAAAATAAAATTTTTATTACGTGTGTGTTTTGAGTAAATTACATCAACTTTCCCGTTTCTTATGGAAGCCATATTTGATTTCTACGTCACTCGATGAAGAAAAAAATTACAAAACCAGTGATACTAAACACTTAGTGTTTCATTTGAGAATCTACTGTGAATTTTTGCCTTGAAGTTGACAATGTATTTCTTATGGCAATAATTCCATGGCCGTGTTGATAGTGACTATGCGAGACAATAAACGAATGAATTTGGTTTCTATCACAATCAGCCATGGAATTATTGCCATAAGCAATACATTGTAAACAACAGTTCAAGGTTGATTCCAAAATAAAATACTAAGTGTTTAGTATCACTGGTTTTTTCCCTTGTCGAGTGTCGTAGAAATCCAATATGGCTCCCATAAGAAATAAGAAAGTTTATGTGATTTGTTCGCAACCCACAAGTTATAAAAATTTTAGCTAGTTGCTATAAGCAAAAACTCCTAATTAGTTTATATGGAGAAAGAACGGGAAGTGGTTTTTGCACCTCCATAATAAATTTTATGTCTACTGATTTAAACAAGCTTTAAAATTTTAGCTTTGCGACGTCAAGGGTCACATAGTGGCGAGTTGTACATACTAAGTTTTTCATTCATCTCGTTTCAGTTAAAATATATTCAGTTTTCTGTGGGCTCCGGTTATACATATATATTATATGTATATGGATTTATTTAGTTAGGAATTGTGTGCGTGGTATTGTTTATCTCATGTTTTCTCCGGTCATATATATGAAGTTTTCTTATCGCTGCAAAGCTAATTAGTAATTAGTTTCAAGATAATGGCGTGCTATCGCCGAAGTGTGTGTAGATTATTCTAAGACAACGCATTATTTTAAGGAAGTGGAGGAGGAAGCTGAAAAGAAGAAAAGACGTGAATCGAGTTTTTTGGACGTTGAAACATAGCCGTGTTTGAGCGTATTTGTTGGCAAAAGAGCCAGTTTTGTCGCTCTCGAGGCTTTTTGAAGAGACAGTCAGTATTGTTTAATTGTGAAGTTTACTAAGAAATCACTTGTGGTGCAATAAGGGAATTATCTAATACGTTGTTATAAAAGTGAACGAAGTCGAGTAAAAGTGACCTTTACATCTGTTTTAAATGAACATCTAGGCCTGCCAGCAGGAAAGGAGGTTGTTTGAGTCTGTTCTAAGATGAACATCTTGGCCGCCGGCAGGAAACGTAGGCATGCCAGCTCGATTATTGTTTCCCTTTGTGGTGGCTGGTTTGACCAAATTTTCCAAAAATCCCAAGGTTCTGTGTAGTCCAGTAGTCTGTGTAACCGTACTGGTGGGAGATTTCCCCTTAACTGATGCGCCGTACTGTAGTTGAATCGCAGACAGCAAAGTTTAGATCCACTGCTTGCCCATAAACCAACCTTCGTTGTTCCATGTTAAATAACTCCCAGCCAAATTCTGTGAAACCAAAATTTTGTTCGCGCCTTTTTATTGTAGGAATTTTAAGAAGATTTTCGCCAAAATCCGGAATGTGCGACATCGTAGATGACGGCACTAGTGGATGAGTGTTGAAGTTGACACCAAGCGACTAAATCTACCAATCAAAATACATAGTCCTTTTGTTAATGAGTACTAGGTATTGTTTAAATTACCACGTTAAAGTATGTTTATATTATAATAATTAGCTCGATTTGAAATATGAATTATTTGCCCACGATTGAATGTATGTGTTCTACATGATTTATTATGATGCCCATTAATAGTTTTTGCGATATAGGTAACACAAAATCCATGTAATTAAAAAAAAATGTTCACTGTATGAAGAACTGAGTACTGCTCTTTTTTCACTCGCGAATTCTTTTTCCGCTCGCGAGTGCCTTTTCCGCTCGCGAGCAGTTTTTTCCGCTTCCGAGCACTTTTTCCGCTCCTCAGCGTTTTTTTTCGCTCCTGAGCGCTTTTAACCGCCCTCAAGCGCTGAAGGATTAGGATTTTCCGCTTCCGAGTGGTCTTTCCGCTCTTGAGCTTTTTCAGCTTACGAGGACTTTTCCCGAGCGCTCGCGATAAACCGCTCGAGCACTTTTAGGAGTGCTCGAAACTCGCAAGCCCTTTCGATTTGCAAAACAACTCGATGCTCGCGAGCATTTTTAAGAAAATTAGAGAGCTCGCCGCTCGTAGCTCGAGCGGGTTTTTAGAACGGACGACCCAGCTCGGACTGTATGTTTTGCGTATGCACGTAAACAAGGAACGCCTCAAAATGGCGCTTTATTAACCAAATCGGCCATTTTTAACCGTTAACTCCTTTGATTCGTTTCACATCCACGAATGACGCTATCTCTAGCTACTAACTATTCCACGCAAGTTTTAATGCGCAATCTTGCTTTTCACAAGCTTGATGTGAAATCATACTGCATATTTCTTGTAGGTACATCATCAGCTTTGATCACGTGTAGACCTAATTAAGATAGAATTTTCTTCTGTTTCTTTCGACAGGTTGTCACTAAGACTATAATGGAGAACAAAATACGCAACTCGAACGAAATGCACCTCATTTGAATAAAAATCCCAAAAATTAAAACTCACGTTACACATTGTCTACATAATCAATTGATTTATAGTGAAAGACTGCAACACAAAGAATGCAATCAATTGATTCTTTTGCTTTTAAAGAGACGTAGGCGATAGTGCAGGTTTAGTGTACAAAAGGTGGTTAGGGATTTCGCTTTGATGATTTACATTATAATTACTCTCTCGCGTTTTACGGAGAAGTACTACCCTCGCAAAGTTATATTACTTAGTATAACGAAACGTAATACACCGAAGCTTTTACGTGTACAAAACATGTTACGTGGTTATATGCATTGTAGCCAGGCTAACCGGTAACTAAAACCTTAATATAATTTTACAACCGCAACGTAAATGATGCTGTGTAAATCTCCTTCTTTGTCAGATTAACCCCATCATTGCCTAAAAATGTTGGATACACGTAGAAAACGAATAGCCGTCTCTGAGCACAGAAAATTGAGTTCCATTTATTTGATTTTTCACTAGAGCGCTATCGTGCGAATAAGTATTGGGGTGGAAGAAAGAGAAGCGAGACTAGTGTCTTTGGACAGCGTTTTGTCCTTTTATAGCATTACTTAGCGGACGGCCGTGTACGAGTAAAACCTTCTAATTTGACGTCCTTTACACCCTCATTTTCTGAATCGAACCTACTTTCTTGTTTGGTTCGATGTTAATATTGCCTGCTTTCTATTGTTTCCGCTTCGTTTCAAGGATTTTTAGCAACGGATCTTTGAAACTGCGGTCTGAATGGAAAAATAGCTTTTGCACAAAATAGTCTTAGTTGGATAAAATAAACCAGGAGGTACTGTAATTAATTTAACGGGCACCTTTACTTTCATTTCGTTAATTGGGAAAGAACTGTTCCGAATTTGCAAACAAAGGATAATGAAATAATGCTGTTTGTCGGAGAGGATCGTTTAGAGACACCATCTCTTGTGCGGTATAAAAATGCTATTAATTTACTTTATAGGATAATTTCAAATAGACTGCCAACGAACTGCTTAACACAAGTATTGTTGGCCATTTGGCTGAGTATAGAAATTCAAATTGATGGCTAAACAATTTCATCTACCATCTCAAGCTGCAAGTAACCAGACTGACTTTAATAAGAGGTTGAAATTATGTTCCCAAAGACATTTATCTTCGAGTTCCCTTAATCATATAATCGCTATTTATTTTACTATCAATAACATCAGTTTTCACTTATTTTCATTGTGGTTTCTTTATTTTAATGACTAAAGCTGTTATTTCCCCACTTCGATGCACATCAAACTTCTCTTTAGAGTGGTATTTACTCTGCAGTAAGTATTTTGGTATGTATGCCTTTTTTACTCTGTCAATTCGATACTCGTCTTCTTCCAAGGCACTTTTACTGCTATTGATACTACTAACAACACTGTATTAACAGGTTAATGTTAGCTCTGATGCCTTCTCCCCACCTTTACTGAAAGGTTCATTTCATAATACTGAATGAAAAATTCATTTAATTGCGGTACCTAGCTATTCCACCTTCCGTGAAATAGAATAGACTTGCCTAATATTACGTCATCAATTCAAACGTTTCAAACTTAACTCATATACAGGGTGTCTTAAAATGAGTAAGATAAGATGGCTATCTTTGTTATTATTATACTTACAGATTTGGTTAAATTGGCAAAGTTGTGTAGTTTTTGATGCTAATGGATATTCTGATGCGATATTTAAAAAAAAAAAAATCGTTTCGTAGATAATTCACAAAAAGTGAAAATCGTCATTTTCAGAAAGTTCAAATAATTTAGTAACAAAAAGAGCTATCGAAAAAAGTTTCAAAGTTGCAAGATTGGATGGGATAAATCAGGGGATAAATTCAATAAACGTAGAAAATAATTTTTTAAAATTGCAGTTCCCGAGATATTGACTTCAACTTTATTATTTTAAATGGATGCCATGTTGGATTTTTACGTCACTCGATAGAGATAGAGGAAAAAATTACAAAACCAGTGATACTAAATATTTCATTGGTGAATCAACCTTACATTTTTACCTCCAAGTTTACAATGTATTTCTTATGGCAATAATTTATTCGACAAAAATCAGTTAATAATGCTATATGAAAGAAATGCACTCCGAACCTATAAACAAAGCACATGAGATTGATTGAAACAAATTAAATTTAAAAGAAAATTCCATAGCAATCATTATCGGAATAATCGTTGTCAAGGGTAGACTTAAGCTAAAGCTCGCTTGAATTTTTTGATGCAAATTGCCACTAGCACACTTTTTTCTGCAAGAACGTTACAACTACCGAGACTGACTGTCTTTCACCAACGTCAGCTACGCCTATTTAACACATTCTTCCCTATTATTCCGTTCTACTGCACTTCTCTATGATCTAGTCTACGTTCACCAATCGTGTGCCTCCACTCGGATCAAAATTATTGCGCGTTTTCGATAAACTAACACCCGTCTTATTATCTTTAAATTAGTTAGTTTTTACGGAGCGATAAAGAACTCCTTATTGCAAGACCGGATTTAAGTGAGATAAACTTTTAAAAAACAAAACGCAATTATTTCCAGATGGCCCTAATCTCTTTTAACGTAATCTAACTGAACAGTTAATCAATAAAATGTGCATACAAATCCGAAGCATAACTTACGATTGCTGTCTGAGATATGCCAGTTATGCTGCACAGCACGTGCTTTGATACGAATGACAAATGCTTGACGTCGAAGCATAGTGATATGTCAGAGACTTGCTATGATATGTACATTGAAAAACTTAGCCATCTTGTATGTAATCTCGGCCTTATATTCGCTTTATTTGTCCTACAAAATGATGTTACGCCATTTTTATTGATCTTATTAAACGTGTATGAAAAACCGTCAAATACAAATTTGATAAAATTTGGCGCACGACAACAACAAAGAAAGAGTTTAAAAGAATTAATTATTTTCTATCTGCCGCAAGGGACAAGCTGAGATTGAACGGAACGGAAAACTAAAGCAGGCGAACGGGGTAGGTTTAAGAATAATCCAGTAGTACAGTAATTTATTTCGGTTTAGATCGATTTGTCGACAGGTAAACAATAAACTATTTAACAATACCAGCAAGCGGCGGCCGGCTGCTGGGCAATGCTAAAACAAATTTAAAGGCACAGCAATTTCTCTATAAGCGGGAAAAGTAAATAATCCGATTCGGTAGCGGTATCTACGGGAAATCAAATGAAGGAAACAATATCGCCCTTATAATTAATGAAACGGAAAGTAACAAAAAGCTTACCTTGCAATGAAATAGGGCGGTAGAAATTACTGTGCAAGAAAAAGCAAAAGCTATAGATATGGTCCGGTAAACTTAATGTAAAAGCAAAAATTAAACGGTATGAATGCAAAATAAATTTGCAAAAGATCCTCTCTTCCCTTTTTCCAGCCGACTCAGCATTTTCGCTTAGGAACGTCCAAAATTTACAACTTATTTAATTAATTGTGCGACCTGCTGACGTCCTAAAAATCTGTAATTGGTCTTAAACTTCTAATTGATTAAGAGTGCCTCTTTTGAAACCCCCTGAGACTATGTGGAATGACGTTTACAACAACACATTGATTTAGCTACGGTTAGTTTCACTTACTTAATCGGCCGGATTGAAATTTACAAAATCGACAGTCCAATTAACACCTATTATACTGTTATTTGGAATTTCTCAAGTCGGCATAAAGGTCGCTTATCAACCTAATAACGGCGTAAGCCTGTACAGCCTTGTAGTTCCAATGCTCATTTCAAATTAACATAGGAAACAAAAAGGCTTAATGTGTCCGAAATTCTAAAATATTAATTTGTCATCTTCTAAAGAGGTTTCGGACACGAATTTATAAATTATAGATATGAAAGGAACTAAAGGCAAAACAATTATTCCGCGGTTTCTGTCATGTACAGATGGCTTCAAAAAATTATGTTGGTAGCTTTTCAAAATAGTCACTAATACACTTTCCGGTTATCATTAGAAGCAAACAGCGTCTAAAGGTTGGTCGAAGGTAGTTTCATGAAAGATTCAGTCGGATTACTATTATAACATCGAAGCCTGCATTAAATTGCACACTAAAAATTGCAATTTGGAATGCAAATAGGTTTCCCACGCTGAGTGAGTGAGACTAACACGAAAGCGATAAACTTAAGATCGTAAATCTTAACGCTCTTCCGTGCCACGGCGAAAAGATAGATTACCTGCTCTCTCGCATTAGCCCATTGTCCTCGTTTTACTAAAGACCGCATTCACATCTCCAGCAAGATGAAGTCGGCGAATTGCGAAAAAGAACGAAAACAATGGCTCGAAAATGATTTAAATGCATACGGGCTATTGCCGTTCTGTGGCATTTGGAGCAGAATAATTCTGCAATACCTAAACATAAAACGGCAGACGTTGAGTTCATCCTCACCTCAATGTCTCAATCATAACTTTACGCTGTGTTGATTTTAAAACGTTAAATGGCGTTTAAAGGCGATAGCTACTGGAGGTTATCGTCGCCATATAACTTTAGATGGGTAGCTACATCTACCATTTACTTCGAGTGAAATATGGCAGGAAAGTCGTTTATTTTGACATTAACGTTGGCCTTAGATTTAGACTTCGAATTTCTGTTTTATTATGTTCACTCCATACAGCTGTTTCCCGAGTAGGTGAAGAGAGCGATTAAGGTGGATTTTCGCATGAATGAGGTGTATAAAAGCACAAATCCCCAGTGTTCTATTATTGCAGATTTTTCAGGTGAAACATTGTAAAATTAGCCTGCACTCAACCATTATCTGATACGGACACGCCAACAAAGTACACAAAACGATACATTAGAGAGTATTACCTACTTCATGGGCTGGAGTTTTATTATACAATGTCTATAAGCGTACTCCAATGGTAAGTACCTAACTTGAAGTCTTTCACATTTAATAAATGAAGTCGAAAAATAATTACAACAGATACACGGAACATGGTATGTTACTTAACGACATAGACATCGGAATATGGGAATGGGACAGAATTACTTTAAGTTAATGTCTGCTATACGCAGCTTATATTTTGCCCACTCCTCTCTATCCATAGCCTTGCTTTTCATATCAGCGTATCCTTTCTCTTCTATCATATCGTCTTCTGCCTCTTTTTCCTGTATCCTCCACAACAAGCTTCGACCACCTACTCCAGGAAGCTCTTCCCACTTAGCACATGACGAAGCCACGTAAGTACTTTTCCTTGTAGTATACGTGTAACAAGGGACAAAAAGCACAGAAATATTTCCCTTCTGGTAGCAAGCATGGAATTGTGCACACTACTTTTATTTATAGGGGTCGAAAAAACGTCAGGAGACACTTCGAACGATGACCTGGACCTCCGTGATGACGTAATCCAAGTAGGATATTTCGGTTAAAAACACGAATTGGATGGGGTTGGCTTCATTGTAAAGTTCCCAAAAAGTATATGCAAACATTAGTTTATAATCGCACATTATATACGAAAACACAAAATGGCAAAGTGTGCAAGTTGGTATGACGTTTTTTCAAAACAATTCAACTTTTTCACAAAAAACTAAAAAAATCAGGTGTCATAATCCAATGATGAAATTAGTGAAAAAGCGGAAAAAGCAAAGCTTGGTTTGGTTCCCAGAAGATCTGAAATCGCTTATAACAACGAATTGGAAAAATTTACTTCGTGATTACTACAAAGGGGGGTATTCAAAGGCTTCCGTAAAGAACACCCTGTATCTTCGAAACGGTTGAGCCGATTTTAACAAACTTGGGATAGGTGCTATTCTTGCGCTACAAATATTATAATATTTGAAGTTTTTGGCAATGTATCGATGCGATCGCTAGTAATTCAGTTATTAGTTTGATTTCAAGTTAGTAATACTAAGAAATTGCATTATTGCTCTAAGCAAGTACTATTGGTACTATGCAGCTCCTGACTAGCTCTTGTACGAACAAATAAGTTGTAAAATTTGGTTCAATATCTGTTTTAATTAAAAATATCTTGCATTATTTATTTAACGATTATTTGCTTCCGGGTAACTTTATTTTCGTATTAAAGGATTGCTGTGTGCAATGGAATACGGTCAACGACACCGCCCACAAAACACTTATCAAATAGGGCAAATAAAAATTGAGTAAAGAAACGTACACGCTTTTCGACCGTCGCGAGCCAGCCACGTTTTTTTGTTGATTCCAGTGTTTCAGGAAACGCCACTTCTACTATTAAAAACACCTCTTTCTCCAGGACTTTCAAATAAATCACGAATACATCACAATTAAGGCCTAAACACACGGGTCGGTTTTCGCCGAGTCGGCCGACGACTCGGCAGCCTCCTGTTATAACACACACGTAGCGGTAAACAATTCGGCTAAGAAAATTGCAATGTTGTCACTAATTACGAGTAGTATCAAAAATGAATTCATGTGACTCAAAGGAAGAATTAATTTTGTATAATCGTTATTTTTCATAAGCCATAAACCAGGTCATTCTTGAATTGCATGTATCAAGGATTCAATATCATAATAAGTTTAGGTGTGAACAGATCTACTCGGTTTGCATTAGAGAATAAGCCGCGCGGAGCAATAAAATCGACTCGCCACATCAGTCGACCGAAGGTACACGCGGTGTTGGATGCCGGTTTCACGCAAATTGCATAAGTGTGAACCAGTTTGTTCATATACAGGATGTCCCGTCATAATTTTTGGTGTTTAGACCGAAACAACGTGTGCATGACGTTGTTATTTTCAAAATATATTATATTTTTTAAATATGTTGTCATTTAATAAATAATTCAATGTATTATGGTCATTCTTCAAACGAACAAAACGCATTGTGGTCGCTTCTAAAATGACCACAACGCGTAGTGGTCAAAAGTTAACGATCATAACACGTAAAAATACTTAATTTTAAGTGTTTTTGGTTTTATGTAATGCTGTGTTAGTTACTTTTATATAATTAATGGGACGCTGAAGTTGTTTTGTAAAAAATTGTGACACAACTTATAACCTCAAAAACAGAAACGTTTTTCGCGGAAGTAAAAGGCTAATTCGATTCCTTCAATTTTTCCAAACCCATTAAATGAAAATGTCGACAGTTTCTCCGGCCAAGAACAAGTTGAAGAATTGACAGTAGACACACTTTCCCTGATCATCAAAATATGGATCTTAATCGTTGTGTAACACCCTCACCGTCATGTACTACACGTTATCCAAGAGATTAGTTAGATGCTGCAAATAAACATGTACACTGTACAGGGTGTCACATTAATAATGGTCACACACAGGCCATATCTATGGAACTGTTAATTGCACAGCTTCGTGAAAAAAATTTTGTTAACAAAAAGGGGCCAAGAGAAATCGCTGGAAATTATTTTCAAGTTTCTAGCTTCGCCGCTAGAGGGTGTACAATTCATGGTTAAGTTGAAAAATGACTTTTTTTCTAAAATATACCCAACAAACATGCATAAAAAATACATGCATAGCAATCTTGTATCAATTTTGCATAATTTTGATGCAGCACATAAAATATGAGGGGTAGGGGAAGGGGAACATCTACTTAAGAAATCGAATGTAAATTCGGTTTAGGTTCACCGATTTTCACATAATAGGTCTTGTTGGAAAGAGCTGTCTTCGTGGAATCAGATTTTACATTAATAGAGTCTTTTTAGTAATTGTGATGAGTGCTAAAGGACGCGATGTGACATTAACGTACACTTTGCAGGTTTTTTTGAAAACTTCAAATGGAACGATATAATTGATATTATCAAGATGAAAAGTGAAAATATCAGTGAAAACCGCATTTTGATATCTGTTTCCTAAACAGAGATATGGTGAAAATATATGCAACAAACGTAAGAAATAAAGAAGCCTTATAAAGAATTATCAACAACAGTCAGTTGTTCGTTCGTTCGTTGAGGATTTTGCTGTAGAAACGTGTAAACAGTACAAACGATATCAACGTTGTTACATTGGAACCTTTAAGTGCTCGGACAGAACAGGCAGACAGGGTCCACAAGTCTAATGTTTTGGTAAAATTTATTTGTTCCTAAGATGACCCTAATTTATTTATTTATTTTTATTTATTATTTTTTAAATATTTTTTTCTTTATTTTATTTTCTTTATGATTTCTTTATGTATGTTTTTTAACAAAATTTGTATCCCAGGATGGCGTACCCCTATCATGGGAGTAAACAAGAGGGTAAACATAAAATGAATCCTAACAAAATTAAAAAAGGAATTCTAAAAAAATGGATCTGTACACCTTAAGTTTTCAAAGATTCTAATAACTGTTCCGTAAAACTTTCAAGGAGATTCTGTACAAATCCTAAGGAGATTATTAGGAAATCCTAAAAAATCTGAAGGTTGTCAGTTCCATAAATTTCTATAGAGGTTTCCAAAATTTTTGCAGAGATTCCAAGGTTATTATTCTGAGTGGTTTTAATGTGCTAAAAGGATTCTGTGGTGTTACAGGATTTTTATAAATTTCTACTAATATAAGGATGATTCTAATCACAATCTAACAGGGGGTTCTAAGAAAGCAGTATCAACATCGTAAGAAGGTCAAAACGTGACCATAACGAAACCTCGAAGAAGATTGTTAAGGACTCTAATGTATTTGGTAGCGTCTCTTTTTATGAAATCTTGGGTTAGAAATGTTGGGAAACCTTCTGAAAAATCAATAAGAATGTAAACATACACTGCACACTCAAACGCCGCTATTTCAGTTTTATTTATGCTATGGTTGCAAAAAAACCATTACAAAAGAGACGAAAATGTTGAGACCACCTAATATTATTTGAGGTAGGAACACCCTGTGTACAGATTATAAAATTTGGAACTACTTTCAAAACCGAAACTTTTCGTTAGCTTGCATGTGGTGAGTGCTGAGAACCCATTATTTTGGAATAGAACGTCGAGGTGAAATACGAGAAAGAATTCAAATGGCGTGCCTGAACTTGATTTGTGGGAATTATTTTTCATTTCATTGCAAACAACTTACCTCACAGTAGGTATCAAATTAATAGTTGCGCTGAGAAGTGGTTAGTGGCCAGACCGAAGGGTTGACGTGAACAGGACAAGAAGCACGACAAATTAACCTATTAAGTGACATATTTTCTAACCTCAGTCGCTCCAAAGAAAAGCCGATTGACGGCTTTAACTTTTAAGAACTGTTTGGGGTGGGCACAGTGCATGCTCTGATGGAGTGCCTTAAATGCTGAAAAGTCACAAGCAAGTGGGAGTCTGACTTCATAAGTTTGAGCAAAAAGATCACTAAAATTGAGGGTTCTCCAAGGAGCGAAGAAGGCGCGTGCCTTGTCGGCCTCCATTTTCTCGAAAATGCAATTGCAACTTGCATAATTGTTCTCGATATCTTTATAAACCTTGAAATGCATCTTGTTATGCACATCTTGCCTTATATATTATGTAAATAGTTTCATCAGTTGAAGTGGTTTCACGTCATATCAATCGATTGGTTCCATTTTTCTTTGTTCGCAACTATAATAATGAATCTACGATAGGAATCTGAAAAGACGCAGACGCCGCCGCCGTTTTCTTTTGTAACGTAATTTATACATTGTTATCGCGAAACTGCACGTGCTAAATCTAGGTGGACGTAAAAGAAAAGTGATTTCGCGTTGAAAAATACCTATTGAAAAAGGCAACGTGTGGAAAGCTGCTTTAACAGGAAAACACGACGGAGAAGTTTACCCAATTCACATCAGTGATGGGATATTGCTCGTGTATATAGGATTAACTTAGTGCAGTTTACATTTATGTTGATTGGCTAGTGCAATGTGCAGTTGGGGTTGAAATGCACTTTTAAGTGCGAATCCACTCATAAAACTTCCAATTCATCATTCGTGTGCGAATCCTTTGGTTTTCCACATTTGTAGCTAAAAGTAACAGTAATCATGAAGCGTTGGTATTTTTCTTTAGTTTGAAGGTCTGTTTGTGTTACCCCCTCACCATTAGATTCATTCGAGGATTCATTCCTAGTTTTCAATCGTGTCCTGGAATTAGAAGACTCTTATTAGAATTCTCCGGATACGAATACCGGCACAATGAAAAATGTCAATCTCAACTTCAAATTCCAAATTTTACGGCAAATAATGGCCGCGATCAAGTTCCTTATAATTAAATTCGTTTTCTCAAACTGTCATTCGAAATCGCCTACTTTCCTGATTACGTAATGAATTTTATCTGCGCCTGTAGGACAACTCTCACTTATCCCGGTCATTTTAAGTGGGATAAGAACTTAATTACCACACTCAGTGGGATAAGCCCTTGTCAAAACAATGTATGATCAAAAATCAACTATCAAGATTATTTATTGTAAACATTAACGTCTGATGGAATAGTTCCAGACTCACTCATGACATACTCAAAGAAATCAGAAGCAAAATTTTTGACGTACAAATTTTCTTGACGTTAGGATTTTCTTGTTTCTATGGCGTCGAAAACTGCTAACTATGCTACTTCGATTGGAATTTAAAAAAATGCATCAAATTTATTTTTCGTTTTTAGCAGTAGAAGAACAGTCGCAGATAAAAAGTTGTATTTAATACTTGGGCTAACGGCCATTAACATACTCATGCTCTTACAATAGCTCGGGCTAACGCCCTCGTATGCGCAATTGTCGCATTCGTAAGTTAATGAGGCCGTTATCCCACTGATTAAATAAATAACTATTACTTGACGAACAATACGAAACTTAACGCAGGACGCGCATCTTTTAGGCTTTCAACGAGCAGCAACTCGGCCTCGAAATTGACATCTTGCTTACACCAACTTCAGTATTTAAAGTGTCTTCCCTACTTCCAAAATTCGAAAAAAAAATTCTTCCAAATCTTTCCATTGATATTCGATTGATTCCTGCCATAACTTGAGTTGAACGGCGTTGCTTTTCTTGCAGTAACGATGTTAAACTTTGCATATTGACTTCTTGCCCTCTCAATCGCCGTGATTGTTCTTTGGCTGAACGAAATCACGATAATGCATCTCCAGTAAAAAGATCTACAACGGAACGAAGCAACTTAGGTTGCTCTTCGTAATTCCTCGACTCTTTCTAAGAAATTATAAACAACTTCGGGAGAACCCACACCATAAAAAAAACTACGATTATGTGATTCTCGATTCAGAAGTGATCTGATAATTTTACGTTTTTGCCTAATTTCATAATCTAACTCAAAACCTTTTAAATGATTTGACTCCATTATATCAAACTATCACAAAGATTCCAATGCCACAGCAAGAGCAGGAAATTCGAAGCCCCACATTTGTAGCGTCAAATTTATGCAGCGAACCTCGAGAAGAAAAAAGAAATTGGCTACGGCTAGCCAGGGGAAACAACCACCAAGTTTTGACAAAGCTGACTGCTGACTCCCCGATTTAATGCAAGGTAGACCCCCTCTTCATTAATTGCATTAATATTTCAATCAGCAACATTTGCAAAAAGAGATAATTATAAGCCTGTTTAATTAGTGTAATTTTTGAGCCCGTTACACAATCCTCAACACTCTACAACAAAGTTGATAACATGTACACTGTATTATAAATTACTGCAATTCGCCTTGCCAAAGTGTAATGTTGATTTTATCTCCCTATATTAGGGGAAGTCAGTTCTGGGACTATAGGGTAGGTACCTCAATCGTTTAAAACACTGACAACTGCTTTAAATTACTATTGACCGTGAATAATTACATCGGATTTCCATATAATTAACTCGAACGAAGACGTCGGTACAATTTACTTTTTCCCCCGATTTTTCTCAAATAGCGAAGATTTTTATCAGAAAACTTTCATCATTTTTCTTTTGTTCTCGACGCTTCATTAAAGTTCGACATCCTTGCGGGGAGTCATTGATTAAATTAGGAGAATATTTCAATCGATCCGAGTACGATAGATGCGAACTGATTGTTTATCATACAATTAAACTTGTCCAATAAATTTATTACCCCATTAGCTATACTTAGGGTGTTACGAACAGTGTCTTTAAAAATAAATCTCTCCACAATTGACTGGTACACGTTTCTCGAAACCGGGATTGAAGGAAATTGATTAAAAAAAGGCAATCGAGTGTGTACGATATATAAATAACGTCGAGAAACAGAAACGATGGCGGATGGCATTCCGGTTAAAGATTTTCTTCAGGATTTAACAATTGGGATACACGAAAGGGACTTTAGTTCGCCAGTCGCGTTCATGATAATTGAATGTTATTGACAGTTCGTAATGAAACGCGATCCTTATTAAATTTTGCGTTCGTTGAGTTGGTTTGTCTTTTCATTGTGGTTCTTAATTACTAATTACTACTAAGATCAGCAGTTGTGAAATTTTGAAAAGTGTTTGCGGTTCAGAAAGTGGAAGCCTCAGAGATCTCTTTGCAATTCATTTTCCCTCCACTAATGGTGAAACATGATTTACTCTTCCCGTTTGATCTCTCTCCTTGTCAGCTTGGTTTTACAGCCCACGGGTTATAGTAAAACAGGGCCAGTTCTGGCTATTGCCATTGGGGAAGGTCGTAACTTGCAGTTTATCAAATCATGGCGGTTTGGACAGTGGCATAACACGTAAAGTTTGAAAAATGGGACCATATCACCGTGGATATACGTAGAGATGCATTTTAGGATAATTTCAAACTGATTTTCCGGCATTTTCGTGAATGTTTAGTGATTGAAGTGTACTTGCCAATTACTGAGCATGAAGATGAGGAAATGGAAGATGGAAAACCAAAGCAACCGGAACTGGAAACAGAAGAATCAGTCTGGTCTGACAATATCTCCTATATTGTAAGCATCATGCTTACCGAAGTGGAAAAATATAAATAAGGTACCATTCCGGGGATGGAATTCCAGTAGAGATAGTAAGGTGGCTTCAGGAAGAAGGAATGAAGGAATTTACATCTCTATGTAATGATATACATGAATCGGGGGAATGGCCTGAAGACTCTGATGATACTTTTGACTAAAAAGAAGGCAATGTAGCGAATATTCCAGAAATCCCTAGACATCGAGGCGCCATGAAAGATTAGTAATCGAATCTGACGTAATTTTTCCGGGAAAAATGACGTGTGTATTCCGAATCGTTCTAAGAACATTCTAGAATAATGATTGTCGTGTACTATATAAACAAATTGTAGCGTATTCCAGTTCAGTTCCAACATTGATGCGTTCTGGTTACGTAACCAAATTTACGATACATTGGTGTAAAGTGTGCAGGGTTATGTTTAAGTCAACAATTAGTGAAAGTTTATGCCAGTAGGTGACCAGAAAGATGGAGCAACTTCTGCCATTAATGCAAGATATGAAAACCGCTCCAGAGGAGATGAAAGCTGGTCAACAGTCCATGGAAGCTAAAATCTAAGTTAGTCATCAAGCCTTGGAAGTTAAAATGCAAGCAGGCCAGCAAGAAATAAGAGGTAAGATTCAAGATGAGATATAGAGTGTCCAAAATGAGATGTAGTAGAAAATGAAATGATGAAATCGATGAACTACGAAAACGATTTGATGAGAAAATTCGGGTTTATGGTCGACCTGAAGAATGGAGTGTTTCGAGTGGACCATGAAGAAGTCCCTACTCACAAAGAAGAAGACGGACTGCTGCGTGTTACGTTTGTGGATGATGTCACCCTGCCTGAGTGTTGCGAGAAAGTTGTGATAGCTCGTATAGATGAAAGTTTTCGGGAAAAATGCGATGACACTTTGGAGTTCAAACAATGATCACAGCCTCAGGAAAGAATTTGATACCAATCCAAAAAGACCAGGTTAAATGGTTAATTTGCTGCGCAAGATGTGTTTGCTTCGGAGAAAGGACTTGTCGGCCGAAGCAATATTGTAACTCACAAAATAAATACGGTAAATCCTAAGATCCCTAACCTATTTAGCACCACCCAAGAAGACTACCATGGTTTAAACGCCAAGAACCTGAAAAAGCGTGTTTCATTCCTCCGACAATTTTGACTACAGGGGCGCCGGAGGCGGGCTGCTCAGGCTTGTCAGAGGCTCTTCAGCCAGATAACGGAAATGTAAGGATAGGTAAAGTTAGGGATGGGAACGGAAGGAACGGAATTAAGGGGAAGAGTAGTGCTCCAGCATTCCCCTTTGTAATCTCAACATAATGCGAAGCTACGTAGTACGTGAGAAAAGCCTCCTGACAAAACCCCACACAGAGCAGAGTCGGCAGCGGGATTTGAACCCGCAATCTTCCGAACAGCATCGGGGAGCGCAACCACTGCGCCACGCGCCTTGTGAAGAAGCTGAGATCATCAACGACATGGCTAGTCAAGGAAGAATTGAACCATCCGGTAGTCCTTGGCATTCACCTGCGGTGCTAGTGAAGAAGAAAGATGGCTGCACGAGGTTTTGCGTAGAGTATAGGCAACTGAACAACGTAACAAAGAAAGACAGTTATTCGTTACCCCGAATAGATGACACTCGAGAAACGCTAACGGGCGTTGAATGGATTCCCTGAATATGAAAAGCGGCCACTGGCAAGTTAGTCTGGATCTTGGGGGAGAAGTCTTTAGCGTCGGGTCCGGTGTATGGCAATTTAGTTTGTGTAACGCCCCCGCGACATTTGAGAGATTAATGGAATTGGTTTTAAGAGGCTTATCCCGGAAAACGTGCCTTGTGTATTTGGACGACGTACTTGTGATTGGTGGAACGTTGGAAGAGCACCTCCAGAATCTCGAAGACGTGTTAAGAGGTTGCGCGGTGCCAATCATCAACTTAATAGTAAGAAGTGCAACCTTTTCCAAAAAGAAGTCAAATACCTTGGTCATCTGCTTTCGGAATGCTTCAAGAATGGAAGATACCGTGGGGGGGGGGGGGGGGGGCGTGCAAATACCGCCATCAAGTTCACGCTATAGAATGTGATGCAATCCCTCCTGGAAAAATGACGTGTTTATTCTAGAACATTCCGAATCGCTCTAGAACAATTTATTGTCGTTTAAGCAAATTGTGGCGTATTTCAGTTCGAGTTCAGTGTGAAATAAAAGGCTCTAGAGGCTAATGGAGAAAAATGTGGCAGAAAAGCAATTTGGATTTAAAAGAGGGATGAGAACAAGTTGGCAAGATTGGATGTGTAAGAACAGTAGGTGAAAGATATGGAAAAAAGGAATCCGAGTTTGTGTTTCGTTGAACTGGTAAAGGCATTTGATTGTGTTCTGTCGTTCTGTGGGAAAAACTTGATGGACACTTTAAAAGAAAAAGGGGCAGATTGGAAGGATAAAAGGCTTAACAACAAGTTGCACATCGGGCAGCAGGTACATTGACAGTCGGGGATAACAGATCAAGTTGGTGTGGACTTGGCAATAAGGGTAAGCGGCAGAAGCTGTCCTTTATCTCCGACCTTATTAAATGTTGAAGAACTGTAGCGCGTAACGGTTTACTGGAATACAGGGATGCAGGTGCGATGTCCGATTTTGATGTTTTTGAAGACGCATTCTCCGTGCTACTTTCTTTTCCCCTGTAAGTTTAAGAACTTTGCCTTAGGTAGGTAATTGAAATGTGGGACTCGATTGGTTCATACTTTGTGGCCAATTGCTGCACTTTCTCAGCCATTTCTTTCATTGCTTCTTATTTATTGCCGCCATCTCTTTCTTTGCTAGTATGGCCAGACCATCAGCAGACAGGCAAACTTTTTTAGGTCATCCTAATTCATTTGATGTCTAGTAGAGTACATTGCTGTCGGAAGCTTACCTGTACAGGATAGCTTTTACTTTTTAGGGGAAGCTTTTGAGACAATAGTTATTTGTGCAACCAGTTGGGAAAAGCACTATATTTTGTAACGAGCTGATTTCTGCGGAACGAGCGAAGCGAGTTCCGCAAAAGAAAGCGAGTTACGAATAATAGTGTTTCCCAACGTGTTTCACACAATATTTTTTCTAATTTTGAATATGATCCTTTTTAAAGGCTCCGTTAACTTAGCACCACCATTTCCAATTTTTGACTAAAGACAGATTGCGCTAGAATCTCCATGGCTAGCGCCAGCTAGCGCCACTTTGAGTTCAGCTAGCGCCATTATAGATTTTGCAGAAAAGCCCTTGATTTTCGGGGGGTGCTATGTTAACGCCAGCACCACCATTGCGTCCGTTCATTTCCAAAAGCAAGCGCTGTGTTCGTCAGAGCTAGCGCCAGCTAGCGCCACAAATTTTAGAGCTAGCGCCACCCCCCAATAGTGCGGGGGACATTTTTTCCTAGCACCACCATTTTGTTTTTTCGGGTAAAATTTTGACGTTTTGTGTTCTGCTGACCTAGCGCCAGCTAGCGCCACAAATTTTAGAGCTGCCATCATCCTCCAATAGTGTGGGGGGAGGGGGCACCACCATTTTGTCTTTTCGGGTAAAAATTTGATGTTTTCTGTTCTTGTAGACCTAGCGCTCAAGTTAACCTAGCGCAATTATAAATCCTAGCGAGTTTATAATTTTGCGGTGTCTGCCCGTCTGTCCGTCTGTCCGTTAGCACGATATCTTGATAACGATAACGAATTGACCGTTTACGATGAAATTCTGTAGATGGATTCTTTATCAAATTTGTAGATCGGAGTTCGTGAATTGGCAATGTAGACCAAAAAATAAAGTAGGCACTTTTGACATCTCTGTGAGTTATGAACCGAATTGTATGAAATTCAATATGTTTATAGCTTTAGCCATATAAAACGCAATTCCAAAAGTTGAGCCTAATCGATCAACATTCACAGTGCTCTTTTCGCATCTCCACCATTTACAAACCGGATTGAAAACTTTCTTATTTATGGAAGCATTTAAAAGAAATTTTATACATAGCCACTTGGAATAAAAGCAAATTTAACGCCAGTTTCAAAATTTGGTTTTGTGCATGATGTGTGGTGCCAATTTTCTTATTTATGGATGCAATTAAATGAAATCTCATACATATACACTTTAAATAAAAGGAAAACTAACACCAAGTTAAAAATTTGGTTTTGCACATGCTGTAGCCTTACCCAGGAGCTCGTTTTCTATATTTATTTACACGTCGATGCGAAAAGGGCACTGTGAATGTTGATAGATTAGGCTCAATTTTTGGAATTGCGTGTTATATAGCTTAAGCTATACGAATATTGAATTTTATGCAATTCGGTTCAAAACTCACGCAGATTACATACAAAGGGCCATACTTATTTTTTGGGGTACATTACCAATTCACGAACTTTGATCTACAAATTTGATAAAGAATCCAACTACAACATTTCATCGTAATCGGTCCATTCGTTATCGAACTATTGTGCTAACGGACAGACACCTGGGCACAGGCATCTGGGATGGTCAAACTCTTTACCTTTTTTAAACGCGAATGTGCAAATCTGTCCCTCTTAGGGTCGGAAATAATAATCAAATTATTTCAATTTGAAATCCTTTACTTTTTGGATTGATCGTTCTGTTTAATGTAAAAAGTTCCAATAAAAATACTAAAATTTGTATATAAAGTAGCAAGATTGTAACCCTTCATTTCGAAGTAAACTGACGGGGAGGTATGCAGGTACAAACTTACTTAAATCCTTTATGAATGCGCAAGAGTTGTAAATTATTTGTCACATCAAGGGTTTACAGGCGCGTCAATTGTGTGAATGTTGGTAAATCTATTGTTAAAAAAACACCTTTAGATAGTAGTCGACGTGACGTACATAGGTATATAATTTATCGAGAGTAAATACACAAGAGCTTGATTTTTAATCGCATAATTTTATTTTTACACGAAAGTTTTGTTGCAACGGAAAAAACTCGAAACCAAAAGTGTGATAAAATCGTGACAGTTTTAGCTGGAGCGATTTTATTAATATTATGCTTTTGATCGAGAGTTTTTTCCAGGAGGCAACAAAATTTGAGTGAATTAAAAATAAAATTATCCTGATCAAGGTCTAGTGTATTTTAGGGAGATTAATAAAAGACAGTAAATTTTACAACCACTACATATTTTCCGTATTAATGGAGTGTATTAATCATATAAAATACATATGCCTTATTTGCACCATAAAAATTAGTTAGCTACGGAAAATACACATAAGTATATTAGAACTGCTTTCTTGTTTTTTAGCAGAATTAACAAATATGCTGATTGATTTAACGACTTTATATAGGTTATGAGTAGGTACGTTCGTTGAAATTTTCAAATTTTGCACTGCGCTGTGTTCTAAACGATTTAGCTCGCAATACTGTGGTAGGGAAATTAATACTGTGACTTACAAAAAGAAATGTTTAGTGAGTAGAGCACAAAACAGAAAAATTTCACAAGAAACAGTACCTAATATGGAAATTTTAAAATTAAAAATTCATAATATAGTACGGTGCAATTAGTCGACAAAACGGCTTAACCTAAACTTCAAAAGTAAAAGTTTCCCATTAACTGCAAATTGTTCTATACAGTCCACATATTGTTTGGTAAAAAGTTACACCAGTTGGTAAATTAGTAGTTTTTGGTGTTTTTCTTAAATATTTAGAAAACTATGGGGTTTGGCGAGAAAAGTACCATATCCAAAATAATCTACATTAAATTGTGAATAAAAATGGTCTTGTGTATAATCTTGCTCAAGTCAACGATTCCAGAGTTACGGAGGGTGTAAAAGTAGGCATTTTTCGTATTTTTTCGATTTTCTGGAAAAATTTAATCATGTTTGAAGTAAAGAACACTGAAGATCTGGCTTGTTTTCGTTACCAGTGTTACTTGCAAGCTATTTCAAAGCATCCTATACATTCACTGCTCAAGTTGGCTGCGCTTCTCCCCACTTCAGCAGCTACCAGGTAGAACATTCATTTAGAACTTACCATCAGGTGCAGCGGTGGCTGCATGAGAAGAAGAACCCGATGAAGTGGGAATGCAAGATTGTCGAACACCTGAGAGCAATAACAACACATCCTGCAACTCCTCAGGAATTACTGTCCCTCATAGTGGAAGTCTCTTGAAAAAATGGCCCCCCTTGAGAAGGTAGTAAGGTTATCGTTCCTTCAAGGACTTATCAGTAACATACCACCGGTCACTAAAGCGCAATTTGTTTTAACCGGTTTTAACACAAAAAATAGTTTCCTTAGTGATAATCCTCATATTTTTTCCAAAAGAATCTAAAAAAAAGATGAAAAATTTCTACTGTTACACCCTCCGTAACTCTGGAATGGTTCAATTTAGCAAGATTATATATGAGGCGAGATATGAGGCCATTTTTGTTCGCAATTTACTGTAGATTATTTATTTTATTTCGCGCTAAATAGTATAGTTTTTTAAATATTTAAGAAAAACTTATCACAACTACTAATTTTCCAACATTTACTTTTATTACAAGTGGTTATGTTTCAAATTTCATTTGAATGCCTCCATAAATAAGAAAGTTGGCACTGCGCATGCGCAAAACCAAATTTTGAAACTAGCGTTATATTTGCTTTTATTCCAAGTGGTTATGTATCAAATTTCATTTAAATACTTCATAAATAAAAAAGTTTGCAATTCGGTTTATAAATGGTCGAAATGCGAAAAGAGCATTGTGAATGTTGATCGATTAGGCTCAATTTTTGGAATTGCGTTTTATATGGCTAAAGCTATACGCATATTGAATTTCATGCAATTCGGTTCATAACTCACGGAGATGTCAAAAGGGCCTTCCTTATTTTTTGGGTTACATTGCCAGTTCACGAACTCCGATCTACAAATTTGATAAAGAATCTCGTAAAGAATCCACCTACAAAATTTTATAACGGACGGACAGACGGCCAGACACCGCAAAATTATAAACTCGCTAGGAGCTCGTTAATAAATGATAATTTTCTTCCATGGGGATCGTGGTCCCCATTACACTGACTGACCGCGTTACCTGCACGTTGTATGGCAATACTTAAATTTGTCGTAAGTAAGTGGTAGCTCGGGGTTCCCCAGTAATATTGGTAATAGGCGTTTTCCCAGGTATTCCACAAAATTTTCGAGCTTCTCTACACCAAGGTCCCAATGTCTCTACTGCGAAAGGTATAAAAATATGGTTCTGTTCTATAATAATTGAACTTCAGCTACCACACCACTCGTTTTACTAGAAAATTAATCCAAAATATTTCAGTGGTGCCAAGTCATAAAGCTAGGAAAAACTGTCCCAGACTACTTGGGTGTGGCGCCTACTCTTAACATTTTGACTCTATCTGGGAGATGTCAGCAAAACACAAAATAGCAAAATTGTACACGAAAAAACAAACCGGTGGTATTATAAAAAAAAAGGACCCCCACAATGTTGGGGATTGGGCGCCAGCTCTGCGCTACGTTTAAAGAACACAGCGCAGCGCTTGCTTTTGGTAGTCATCGAACACAATGGTGGTGTTAGAGGCTAATAAACCACCCCCAAAAGTTAAAGGCTTTTTGCAAAATTTATAATTGCGCTAGGTTAACTTGAGCGCTAAGTCTACAGAACAGAAAACATCAAATTTTTACCCGAAAAGACAAAATGGTGGTGCCCCCCACACTATTGGAGGGTGATGACAGCTCTAAAATTTGTGGCGCTAGCTGGCGCTAGGTCAGCAAAACACAAAACGTCAAAATTTTACCCGAAAAAACAAAATGGTGGTGCTAGGAAAAATTGCCCCCCGCACTATTGGGGGGTGGCGCTAGCTCTAAAATTTGTGGCGCTAGGTCAGACGAACACAGCGCTTGTTTTTGGAAGTGATAGGACGCAGTGGTGGTGCTAGCGTTAACATAGCACCCCCCGAAAGTCAAGGGCTTTTTTGCAAAATCTATAATGGCGCTAGCTGAACTCAAAGTGGCGCTAGCTGGCACTAGGTCAGCAGAACACAAAACGTCAAAATTTTACATGAAAAGACAAAATGGTGGTGCTAGGAAAAATTGCTCCCCTCACTATTGGGGGGTGGCGCTAGCTCTAAAATTTGTGGCGCTAGTTGGCGCTAGGTCTGACGAATACAGCGCTTGCTTTTGGAAATGATCGGACGCAATGGTGGTGCTGGCGTTAACATAGCACCCCCCGAAAGTCAAGGGCTTTTCTGCAAAATCTATAATAGCGCTAGCTGAACTCAAAGTGGCGCTAGCTGGCGCTAGCCATAGAGATTCTAGCGCAATCTGTCTTTAGTCAAAAATTTGAAATGGTGGTGCTAAGTTAACGGAGCCCTTTTTAAATGAAGTTAAAAATGTCCATCATATAATTATTTCTAAATCATCAAGTGAGTGTGTGTGTTTGTCACTTCGTTACTATGGAAGCAATTTATGTTTAGTGTCAAGTTTCACAATTGCCATTCTCGAAAAAGTGGAAAATACGCGTAAAAGAATAATTATTATTAGATTCCAATGTCCAACTCAGACAGCGACGTACCGAGTGATATTGAGGAAGCGGCTCAATGTGCTTTATCTACAATTATTCCAAAGAAGTCGAAAAGCAAATATGATTTGGCCTATACCAAATTTAGTTCATGGTGTGAATAAAAAAGGATTACGCATTTGAACGAAAAGGTGTTGTTGGCGTATTTCCAAGAAAAGAAGGAAATGAAGAGTTCAACATTATGGAGTTTATATTCGACGTTAAGAACCGAATTGTCCTTAAAAAGAAAAATTGACATTAAGAAATACACAAATTTACTGGCATTTTTAAAACGTCATTCTGAAGGTTACCAGCCTAAAAAATCGCAAGTTTTAAGTAAAGAAAACATTGCCAATTTTCTGAAAGAAGCTGGCGATGAGCAACATTTAATGAACAAGGTAGGTGTAAGCGATTCTTGTCTTGCAGTCATAATTACATGAATTTCTAATTTTCTACCATCGCTGTAATATTTTCTTTTTATTTCAGATAGCATTAATTGTCGGAGTCGCTGGAGCTTGTCGAAAAAGTGAACTAACTTTTCTTCGCGTACAAAATGTAGTATTTCAGGAGCAGTTCGTTCAAGTGACCATTCCCAACACAAAGACAAAAGTATTTCGAGAATTTGCTATAACCGCTGGTGCTTTTGATGGTATAAACTGCATTGAAATGCTAAGGAAGTACGTGCTGCTAAGACCTTCAAATGTAAAGCATGACAGATTTTTCGTGAAATATGCAAATGGGAAATGTGGAGTTCAACCCGTGGGTATTAATGCTTTCGGAAATTTGGCGAAAATGATAACCCAGTTTTTAAAGTTGCCAAATCCCTGTTTGTACACCGGCCATTGCGTTCGGCGGTAATCGACTACTGTCCTTGCTGATTCTGGAGCCGATTTGTTGAGAATAAAGCAACATGGGGGGTGGAAGTCTAATACAGTCGCTGAAGGCTATGTGGAGAATTCCATAATTAATAAACAGAAGATTGCAACTAACATTCTTGGAGAGACTTCGATAGAAAAGACGCAAATTAATGCTACCCAGAAAACTACGGTGTCAGATGGAGTCAATATCGCCAGGGACGGACCTAGACAAAAAAATTGGGGGGGCAAACATGACATTTTGCCACCTCAACTGTAAAAATTTCCAACTCAAACGGGTAGTATGTATTAAGTACCTACTAAGTAGTATTACCAAATCTAATAAAATCATGTAGAAAATGTAGGATATCAGTATTCGGTCTCTAATATAACTAATTAAAAGCATTACCAAAATACCAACCTTGTGTTGAAGAAAAAGGAAGTGACGTTCCTATTAAAGAGTCCTTTTTTAGCGCATTTCCACAAAAATAAAAAAAAAATGCGCTATTGTGGCCACTTTGTCCGTCCGTCCGTCCGTCCGTCCGTCCGCTAACTTTGCGACGCTACTAGTTTTTTTATCTTAAGAGCTATTGTTCTACTTTTTTCGCTATTTGGTTCGTTATGGTGTCGAGTCTTGTACCAAGGAAGGAATTTTTTCTGTCCCGCTTACAAAAAAAGTTATTGTAAAAAAAACAAAAAACCGTTTTTTACATGTTCCATAATTTTACACTTTTGCCGTTTATTAACGATCCTAGAGATCTTTTATAATTTTGCATTGCTATCTGTCGCCTGCCGGTTGGTCTCTCCGTCTGTTCCTTTGTCTGTCTGTCCATCTATCTGTCCGTGTGAACGATAACTTTGTTTAAAAATGTTCGATCGCTTTTACATCTCCGTTAGTTATGAACTGAATTGCATGAAATTCAATATGGGCATAGATTTAGCCATATAATACGCAATGCCAAAAGTTGGATCGAATCGATTCAAAATTCACAGTGCCCTTTTCGCATCTCGACCATTTATAAACCGAATTGCAAACTTTTTACTTATAAAAGTATTTGAATGAAATTTGATACATAGGCACTTGGAATAAAGGAAAATCAAACGCCAATTTCAAAATTTGGTTTTGCGCATGCGCAGTGCGAACTTTTTTATTTATGGAAGAATTTAAACGAAATTTGATACATAGGCACTTGGGATAAAGGAAAATCAAACGCCAATTTCAAAATTTGGTTTTGCGCATGCGCAGTGCCAACCTTTTTATTTATGGAAGAATTTAAATGAAATGTGATACATAGGCACTTGGAATAAAGGAAAATCTAGCGCCAGTTTCAAAATTTTATTTTGCGCATGCGCCGTGCCAACTTTTTATCTATGGAACTATTTAAGTGAAATTTGATACTTAGGCGCTTGGAACAAAGGAAAATCTTAGTTTATTAGTTAGTTATAGTAAATTAGTTTTACAATTTAGGTTTGCGCATGCGCAGTTCCAACCTTCTTATTTAGAAAAGCATGGAAATGAAATTCTTCTCATAAACTGAAATTGAAGTAGCACGTCAACAATGGATTGCCCATGTGCAACGCTATCTTTCATATTTGTGGCCGGATTTTTACGATTTTAACAGAAGTTGCACTTACAAATGGGAAATGAATGCAAGTGGAAATGCGCTTTATGTAAATCGTTTACGATTACTTTTTAACTTGTTATAGGTTTTGCCGTAATTCCGCATTCCTTCAATAGTCGATAGGTACTTTCGCGGCTTCGCCAACTGGTAATGAAAATTACCAACTTTTGTCAAAATTGCCAACTAGTTAAGTATTGGAGGGGCAACCTGCCCCCCCCCCTTAGGTCCGTCACTGAATATCGCCCATTGTTCCAAATGTGTTATTAATATTTATAATTAGTTTTTTCGGAATACAAGTAGTTTAATTTAAATTGCACGTTACCGTAAGCATTTGAGACGGAATTTACGTTAAATTTAAGTTTTGTTTACTGTACGAAAAATGAAATCAACTTGCAAATCATTGCAACTAATGGTGAAATTTACTTTTTGTACTCATTGAATGGAAAGATAATGTTTCCAAGCATCCTCGATGCACGGGAAAACGACTTTCCCGCATCGCGGTGTTTTTTAGTTTCCGCTGGAGAGAAGGGGTTATGCGCGTTCTTCGGTTGGTAGTACTTATTGAAGTCAACGAACGTCATGTCATGGTTAACTGTCATCTGCTGTAAAATCAATTAAACCGTTGGTTGAGGGTATTTAGTGCGATTAATCGGAAACAGACGTACACTAAGTTTTACGTAAATATATAAACAAGAACTTATAACGCAATCAAATTATTTTTCAGAATTGGAACTCAAGAAAAAGTAAAATTTATTGTTAAAACGTCTTAAAATCTCACCAGTAATATTCTGCAACTATTCGCCTATGCAGTTTAAGAAAGCACATATTAACACACACAAAGCTTCCAAGGATTTTAAATGTAACGAGTGTATTTACGCAACTCAAGATATTCAGTGCAAACGATGCAATGCCGTGACCAGTAGTAGCACTCATTGCAAAGGCAAAATATTATGTATTAACCAAAGATCTGAAAGTTTTAAATGTGACCAGTGCGATGAAAAGTGGGTAGTTACAAAATTAGGTTACCAACCAAACATATGATTGTGTTACCAACTCATGATTAAAAAAAAAGCTAATTTACAAAACTTTATTAATTTTGACCTTTTTTTACGCAATTCGTTACAAAAAATATTGTACCTAACTCTTTCGGAAAGAATTTTCCCGCATTCGCACTAAATGCAGCACTCCCTACGGTCGTGCTGCAAACAAAGTGCTCATACGGGAAAATTAACTTACCGAACTTGTTAGGTAAATAACTATTTCATCACCAGTTGCGAAATATTTTACTTTTCACAACTGGTTATGAAAAGTAAGGCATTTCACAACGTCAACGAGTTTTAAAAAGTGTCACTTTAAATGTCAAAATTAGAAAAAATGTATATTAATGACTGTCGCTATTGGGGGCGCCTGTTCATTTCGCCGCATGAAAATTGTAACTAACCACATTTGGACCATTTCAATGACTTTCCAGTCAAACAGAATCGCGCATTTGAAAGCTTTAACAAAAAACTCGGCTGCACTAGGCGGATTCGATTCGATTATCGGCGGTGATTTAAAAATTGCCATTTTCCAGCACTCCCTTTTTGTACCGAATGTGATTGGATTTTCCAATTAAATCGTAATGCAAAAGCTGCTTCCGATAATTATATCACTACGTAATACGTTCTTTGAATTTCCCCCCAAAAGATGTAGCTAATAGGATATTGGGAGATTAATTAATCCGATATCACTATGGCGTAAAGTAGGTCAATTAAGGATAATTGATACCTACTTTTTGCGTTTTATTGCTATTGAAATTGAAACCAATTGATGTGGGGAGAAATACGAGACGATTGCGATAAATTACAAATAGATTCGGACGTTCCTGCTGCGTTATGATATTACAGTAATCTTGCTTTTCTTATATCTACCCTTAAATTGTTGGGAATAAATAACCATTCATATACTTTTTTTCTGTCTGGTTTCAGTCTACGAATACGTTGCCCTGCTGTCCTTTCATCTCATTCTCGAAATGAACACTAAGTGTATTACTTGTAAGAAAAACGAGAATTGTCAACGTTTTATTAAATTATGTAACATGGGTAGGTACATTGTGAAGGATTTTTATGGTGCCATGTTTGCCTAGACGCTAATCTAACCTTTAGAAAAAGGGAGAAACGTAAACACTTTAATGAAACTTTTCTAGAACGCTTTGTAGGTTTTACGAAAAAAAGTGAAATCGGGATAATTTAGTTTTATGAATCCCTTTTTTTCGAAATGATCGGTCATTACACCCTTATATTTACCGCATACAACATAATATACGTTGATATTACCAATAGTAGGGATGAATCAATTAGCCATCAGCTAATAACGCGAAAGATAGGGATCCCTGTTACCGTAGGATTAGCAATATAGATAAGCGCATTAAGTTGATTACGATGATTGCGTCGATAATTTCTTCGAACTAACTGATCGAAAGTACTCACGCAGTTAATTGTTCGCAAGTTTGACGGTTGTGGCACATGTTAATGACAACAGAATTATCCGCACGGGTGTGCGGCACGACGACGACACGACGCTTCAATTTCTGGATAAATTTACTGAAGCTTAATCACTATATGACGCAGATTGAACGATATTTTGTAGTAGATGCATATACCTCATCTAACTCACGCGAAATCCAAAACTATTTCCACTTTAGCACAAAGATAAGCTATTTCGTAAAGTTACTTTCGCTTTAATGAAATTAAGAAACATTCCCCATTTGACTAAACTTTCTTGAACACGGTGGTCATAAAAACATGAGGGGGCCTTGTGACGTTGGTGGCGTTATACTGTATTTTTCAAAACAATGAAATGACAACCCATTTGCATTCATGCCCGTTCGATTATTCAAGCTATTAACTAATCCACGGACATAGTTAAGTTATACAAATATTTTGTCCTGTACAACCAAAAATAGAAATTCATCAGCGAAATCCGTTCACCTTTTCTTAAGTCGAAAATCGAAAAGGACTGTGGTTGGCAGAAATTAATTCCTCTCGTTAAGACCTTTCATTATAATACTAGTCCAATGAAAAGTTACATTTGGGGTTACGTTTGTCAGAGGACGCAATTTTCTAGATATTAAGGGGCGGCCGCAGGACAACCCCATAAAATTGGAGTGAACTTTAAACTAACCCCTTCTTGATATCTAAAAAATAAAATTGCGTCCTCTGACAAACGCACGCTAAGCCCAAAAAAATGTAACATTGCAATGGACTATACCATGGTCCATGAAAGATAAAATCAATTTTTAACTCCATCTTCCCTCCACCATGTCACTCACTGATTTCAAAAGGAGTCGCGGATGAACGTTTGTAAGAAGCAGTTCTTTTCGATGCACGTTTTACTTTTAGGAACAAATTATCTAGAACAATTCGCCAGAAGTAGTTTTAAACAGCTGAAGTGTGTCCAGACAGACGGACGGATAAACGGAAACAATAGTAAATTAAAAAAAAATGCGCTAAAAAGAAAATGCAAGTGTACAAGTGTTGTGTATTAAATTAACCAGTTTTCTTTTGTTCCAGGTAAACCTTTAACACAAACCATCTTACTTATCCTTGGTGGCCTCATAAGTATCAAGAGCGGTAAGGCATATGTATATCCCAGGTTATATCCCTATATTTTTACCATTTATATCAGAAAATACTCAATAAGCTTTCTAAAAAACGGTAGAATGCACCCCATTTTGCGTCGGAAACAAAAATGATAAAAATTAACTTCTCTCCCAGGAATTATTCAACTGTAGCGGTTTGAGGGTATGTGTGTGACCCACCAGCTACGGGACGTAGCACTGCATAATAGAGCGCTAGTGTAATGTTGCAACCAAAGGTCAACGTCGACTTTTTGCTGCTTTAAAAGACGCGCCTTTCCGCAGATGATACAGATACTAATGGTAAGGTCTAAGATGAGGCGGCATCGTCGATTACACGATAGTGTATTGTCATGTGAACTACGTCATGCGGATATTTTGAGCATTGGTGTCAGCAGCTATTATAGTAACCATGGGTCGCTCTATGTAATGTAAATCTCAATTTTGTTGGAAGGTTAAATGTGGTTGTTATTTTAGATTGAACACAATTGCATAGTATTTGAATTCGAGCTCAATTTTGTCTAGTATCAGAAATACTAGGTGCTTAATTTTGTTTAAATAATCTCCTTGCATTTTGATTTTTATTTTTTCTGTAGATTACGTGAAATAAATATTAGGGACATCTGGAAGTAATTGCGTTAAGAGTTTTTTTCTAGTAGATTTGATTGGATAATATCAAAATGATAAATTGGAAAACGGAAGCAGCATTCAAAAATTTTTTTTGAGTGGGCGGGGTTTCAGCCAAGGCTGCTCTACCAACCCAACCCAATACACACTTACAAATACCCATGCCCGTCTGCGGATTCGAATCAGGGATCCTTAGTGCCGCAGTCCAACTTCAACTGAACAGCAGCGCCACACGGTCCGGAAAGAAGGAAAGAGTCGTTAAATACGCGTAGCCGGCGAGGATTTTTGGTGGGAGATTTTTGGTGAAACTTTAGCATTTTGGTGCCCTTACGGTGGAGCAGTAAGAAAACGGAAAAGTTAAATCAAATTTTTCTAATTTAAATTCAGTTTGGGGGAAGATTGTCTTAGGGTAAAAATTTCTTTCTTTTAGTACCGTCTTTTATATAAGAAAAGGAAAATAGTGCTAAAGTACTAAAGAATTTCAGGTACTCAAGTACAATTTATTACGTTTCTTTAGGCGATGCTATGCTATCATCGTTAGGCCATAGCTAAAATTATATAAATTATTATAAATAATTTTAGCTACTGCCTGACGACTATAGCATATCGAAATCGATCGCCTAAAGAAACCTAATAAATTTACTTGAGTACCTGAAATTATTTACTACTTTATCAATATACTCAAGATGGAACACTTCATAGACAAAAGAAAATAGTGCTGTTGAATTGGATTTAGGATCTTAGCATCTATAGGCGCAAAAGTTGTCAAAGTCCCGTAAGGAACAGTTGAAGAGTGTTTTTTTTGTTATTTAAATTTAATCAGAATTATTTACAGGGGTAGGTAGTGGTAATTAGTGGAAGGTTAAATAAGGGGTTAAAGGAAAACGTTAAAAAAAATAAACAAAAATCAATAGGAGTATTCACAAATTTTATTTATAAGTTAATTATTTGTTTATGTTTTTTTGGGTAGCTTGTTTAATAATTATATGTATTTTTTATTTGTGTTATTTATTTGAACTCGGGGGACTTTACCTCGTTATAGATATGATAAATTAATATATTTAACTTGAAAGGGATTTTTTTTATTTCTTTAAATTTTTTCATATTTTTTTTTTGGATTGAAATTTTTTAATTTTAACCAAATTATTTAGTAAATTACGAGGTTAATTATTATGTGAAAGATGTGTGGCGAGAAGATATGTGAAGATAGGCGTGAAACGAGTACACGTGAAGGAAGTGATAATACTACAAATGTTTGAAGGGGGGGATTTATGATTAGATGGCACCAATAAATATAGTGGCAAAAAGGCTCGAAAATGAAAAAAAGAAAGAAGGAAGCTTAAAATAAGGTGGAACATAGGGAATATTAGGGTCGCGTGGAAAGGCTCTTTTTAAATCTTAAATTTAAGTTTCTAAAAATTAAAAATAAAATAATACCTAGTTAACATATCTACTTAGGACCAGTGATCTGTTTTCTTTAACAGATATTACAAATAGTTTTGATGCTCAAATAAAAAACGCAATGGAACATATTTTCAACTGCAATCTTTCACCCGAACAGTGGATAAAGGCCTCTCTTCCCGTATCCCAAGGAGGTATTGGAATTCGAAGATGTTCCGATATCAATCTTCCAGCTTTCCTTAGTTCAGTAAATGCAAATAAGGCTCTCATCAACTTGATTCTTAATAACCCTGATGAAGCTGAAATTGCTCTTTACAACGAAGCTCTGGATTTGACAGTAGCACACCTACCATTCCTTATAAACAGAAGAATTGGGATATAATTTCTACTAAACGAATTTCCAATGAGTTATCTTTTATAAGTGACACTGATAAAGCCCGTCATTTAGCCTCCAAATCAAGAGAGTCAAGTCTTTGGCTAAACACCTTACCATCCAGATGCCTAGGAACACTATTAGATAATAACTCTTTCAGAATCTCAATTGCCCTAATGATAGGATGTGACATTTGCCGTGAACACCAATGCATCTGCGGTGCACCAGTATCTAGGAATCGGATTCATGGACTTAGTTGTAAGAAAAGCAACGGAAGACAAGTAAGACATAATGAATTAAATAACATTATATGCCGAAGTCTGCAATCCGCCAACATTCCTTCTATTTTAGAACCCCAGGTCTCTGTAGAAGTGATGGTAGACGAGTAGATGGTTCAACTCTTATTCCATGGAGTAAAGGAAAAATCCTGATCTGGGATGCTACAGTACCAGACACTCTTACACCATCATATATTCACTCCTCTTCCAAAGAAGCGGGTACAATTGCAAAACAAGCTGCTAAAAGAAAACTAAACAAATATAAGGACCTTGTCACAGATAATTACTTATTCGATCCCATCCCTTTGCTGTCGAAACCCTTGGACCATGGTGTAATGAAGCAATATCATTTATTGAAGCTATAGGAGAGTTAATTAAACATAAAACCTACGACAGTCGTTCAACGTTATTCTTAAAACAGAAAATTAGTATTGCAATTCAAAGAGGGAATGCAAGTTGCATTATGGGAACTTTCAACAATTCTTTCAGGCTAGAAGAAATTTTTTATTTACTTTAAATATTGTTATTGAAATTATTTGTGAAATGCGTTTTAAATTAAATTAGTACAAGTATCTAATAAAATAAAAAAAAGTTTACTTCTTCGGAGAGATTTTGATAATTAATTGACACATTATTGCTATGTTATTAAACTCACAAAACCTTCCTGAAGCACGTCCGGCAACTGATACCATGAAAAATCTCGATAAGACTTTGATTTTCTTAAATTGAGAAACTATGAAGCCGTAACCGCCTCCGCAATTTCAAAGACTTAAATTACAAATTTTCGAACCTAATATTATCATTTCGGGTACCAAATAGAAAAATTATGAGAACTCTTATCTAGGTCGCAATTTGGGCTCGAAGCAAAGAATTTACAGATGAAACAAATTAGACAAAAATCAATCAAAGTGGAAATAAAAATTGTCACTCAGGGCCAAATAACACGTGTACCACGCTGCATGCAACAAGCGATCGAATTTAAATAAAGTTTGAATTACCTGAAGTTAAATAATCCGGTCATAATTACGATTTTTAACAAACAGACGTACTAACAAACAACGCAAAAAACGAGCTGATGATACTTCGGAAGTTCACTTCTTTGACCTCACCTAAAATTCCATTTAGACGACACTGACTTCGTTGTAATTACAATTTGATGGTGGAAAATGCAACCATAGTGTTGTAGTATTGAACTAATGTATAAATTGTCCGTTGAATAATGCCATTGTATAATTTTGTCACCAAAAGCATGTTTATAGTAGCAAAATATGCCTATAAAAGGAGACGTTTAGAGCTAGCTGACTTTAAAGCTCTATAAACTTGCAAATGGGGTGTGTATGAAGATTAAAGGAAATAACCAGACACAATCTCACCAAATAAAGTCCATGGAAGGTACCGCCGTAGGGACGCTATGGTATTTATTTATAAGAACCGATCGTAGTATAAATAAACAACCCTTATATGAGTTCAGATTGACACAGATATCGGTTAATTCCTGCTGATTCGAAAACGTTTTTAATCTTTCACGTTAGGGTATAGCTATAACAGTATAACGGAAATGGCCGAAATCTTTGCATGCTTGTGCATTGTACTCCCAAAAATGCGATAGCAGATTTTAAGGCAAAGTAAATTTCGAAACAACCATAAAAATGATTTATTTCCCGGCACAGTCCGCAAACACGCAACGTAATACTTTCTAACTTCTAAGTTCGTGGCCGGCTACACAAACTTCGCCATAGCCCTAATGTGCAACTATGTCATATTTAATGTCAATAGTTTCGACAGCGTTGAAACTTCTCGACGATTTGGTTTACCCGAATTATTTATAAATATATAAATAATTCGGGTAAACCAAATCTAATTGAACGGCAACGCCTTAAGTCCCCCGAGGGTTTTAAAACCATCAAACTTTACCTTTCGAGGCAATCGAGTTAGATATCTGCATTAAATCCAGTTCGAACAATTACTTTTTATGCGCCCGCAACCAAAGTTTATAAATACAAAAGTTTGGAGCCCAATTAGTAATTTACCCATTAACGTTTCGAGATACCGAACTTCACTGTTTTAAGGGTGGCTTTTGCGTGCGTCCCAATTGTTGCGTTATTCATAATTTTGTCATTTTTATAAGCGCATTGAATTTAGCCGTGGCGTTTATATAATAAATCGTTTCGCTCTGTGCTGGATTATCTATAATGAATCGTTCTAGTTTAAAGGGGTGAACGACATTTGTAGACATTTTATATAGGTAAAAGTCGATAAAATGTAAATATCTAACCTTTCATATAAGGGAGAGTTTGGAACGTTGTTATTGTAATCATCGATTTAGTTAAACGCCTTTCCGTATCCAATTCATATTATGATCATTGCTAAAGTAACAACTACCCCCACGTTTCTGTGTATAATCTGTGTTAAACTTCATACTGCAGATGTTCGGAATTTGCACCTAATACTGTCGAGCTTAATTTGGATTCTCAGAATACGATAGCCTAATTTGTATTGTGTAAAGAGCTTAACCATTCAGCAGTATCTTGTAATAGGGATTTATAATTCGCATTCCAATAAATAATACATTTTAAACGTTATCTGATATTTTGCAAGATTTATTGCTGTTCACCTAATTAGGGTAACCCTTCGTGGTTTGTTGATGTTCTATTATACATCACAAACAAATTAATTATTGTTGTTACAGGACTCTCAATTAATGCGCTGTCAGGAAAATTAACTTAATGTGCGGGTAGTAGTTACAGTTGTAATGGGAGTGACCACTTGTACAAAGAACTGATTTTCTTTAAGGTACCTAACGAAGAATTAAAATATTCTAGCGACAATATATGTATTTTTATCCATACAAATGATATTTTGATTTATTGATATAGTGTTACGCACTGCAATTTGACACGAAATCAGTCTACCGGCCAGTTGGGATTTTGGTATGACGTTGAGTTAAAAAGAAAAAATATAATTCTGGTTTGAAAATGAATATTTCTTATACCAATACCAATATAGTTCGTGTAACAATCTTGTAAATTTTCACTGGTGTCAGGTGTGGGGTGTGTAAACAATGAAGACCCTCAACGAATTAAAAGTGACTCGGAAGTAAGAAGAACGTCTGTACCCCGACGGGAGAAACCGATTTCCAGACCACAATTAAAGAGGTATTGAAGAAGATACAAAATCTAGAAAAGAAGTGAAAAGAGTCGCCCTCGATGTTGGAACTGCGGTCAACTGGGGCATTTGATGAGTGCATGCAAAAAGTCACAGGAACCCAGAACATCAATTGATTTATCAGAAAACTAAACAGGATATATGAGGTGGGACAATCGTCGATCCGGATCCGAAAGCTCTGAGGGTTGGTTAATGGAAAACCAATAAGTATGCGGGTGTACGAGTGGTCCAACCAGATTCGAAGAAGATCCCTGAAAATTTGACTGCCTTGATGGCGGAATTGCTAACGAACAGAAGCTAAGCGTCCGTGACCTGTTACTTCGGTACCGAGGTGTTTTTGATTGAGTTGAAGAGGCCTAGGACGATGCAAAATAGTTAAGAGACAAAATAAATACTGGCAAATGCCAATCTATCCGACAACCACTTAGAAGATTGGCGTTAGCTAAGAGGGACGAGCCGGAGAAGATTCAAGATTTGAAGAAGGAAAATATAATTGAGGAATCAAATAGTCCTTGTGAAGAAGAGAGACGGCTGTATCAAAGTTTGTGTAAATTATCGTAAGTTCAATAACGTGACTAAGAACTACAACGAGTATTGACGACACTTTAGATACTCTTGTTGGATCAAGAATATTCACAACGTTAGATTTAAGAAGTGGCTATTGGCAAGTGGCTCCAAAAGAAAGGGAAAAGACGGCCTTGGCTCAGGATTATGGCAATTTACCAGCATGCCCTTCGGATTGTGCAATGCGCCAGCCACGATTGATTTGATTAAAAAAAATTCTTTGATCTGCCTTCTTTTTGCAATGTTTTTGGAAGCGAAAATCTTCCTTTATTTTCTATGTTTCGCATCTTCTAGGAACGATTTTGATGTCGAAATGAGTTTCATTCCCGCATTAATTTTGGTAAATTTTTCATTCTTACACGATTTCGGAGGAATTTTTAGTTATAGATTGGTATACCTGAGTGTTCACACACAACAGTAGTGCAAGGTGCATTAAAGTAGGTGCTAGATACTGGCTTTGTTTATTAACAAAATAATCCATTGATTATCATTGATATCATTATATTAGTAACGAAGCAACTTGTTGTGGTCTTGCTAAGCTAAAGGAATAAAATACACTAACATATTAAAAATAGGTCACTGTAATATATACATCTGCTATGTCAATATTTGAAATTAAATTAATTTTTAGTAAAAAGGGGAACAATACGTAGATAAAGAAAATATTAATACCGAAACAGGCTTCCGCAGAAACAACTATAACAACAACTATAATCGATAAGTGAACATCAAGTAAATGTAATAATTACAATTCGATTGTATCGAAAACCAATATGTAATCAAACGTCAAGGAATCGTCGAAAATAACAAAAATTACCTTTGAATTCTGGTCGTAGTTGCCGTTTAAATGGGGGTTTACAGTATAGTTGAATTCCGCAGTTCTAATTTAATAAGCGTGTACCTGAAACCATAAAACATTTTTTTGGACAGTAAAAGTTTATTTAAAAATAGAGGCTGATTCGCAAAAAAATAATGAACATGTGCGGTTTTAAAGGTTTATTCAAAACGATATGATTGTGGCGGGCTCTGTGACGTAATAAGCCCGACCAATCAGCTCCTAGAACCATTCAGATGACATAGGGTACGTTCCACTTAACGCCCGTAACGATCACGACCGCGACCGCGGTTTTGTCGTTCCACTAGCTTAGAGGCGTTGTGGGCGAAACCTTAAGTGGAACGCTTTTGAGTACGGTGTGACGTCACGCGTGAGTGAACCGTTTTCCAACATGGATGCCGTTGGGGAGATCGTAATGCGTAAAGGATACAAAGTGAGGTGGATTATGAATTCAAAAGTCACATTAAGTTAGTAAATATTTTTTTTATTTTTCAGTACCAATTATTGACACATACTTCTTCACTTTACACAAGATATTGCTTCTTGTTAATAAAATATTGAAGACGACTTTTGAATTTCTATCATAAATGCTGCGGCCATACTTAATACGATGATAATGAACACTTCTCCCCAGAATTTCTTGTGGGAATGTTTCTTCGAAAACAATTTCTCTTCTTCATTCAAAAGTAACGTGCATTCTCATTTTCTTCAATCGTTGCATTACCATTTATACGAGTCTCATTCACATTCCCTGGTAAAGCACTTTGCAGCAAACTAGTTGCAAATCTAAGATCTACAATAAAGAAAATTGTGTTAAAGCAGAATTTTCCTTAAGAAATAACTTTAACATTCAGGAATCAGCATATATACTTACCAGTTTGTGCATGTAGAACATCCATAGTGTAATGTCCACCACAAGGTTACGTTCTGAAACATGTAGTTATATTTTCTCCAAAGCGAAAACGAAAAATTTGTAACGCATGCGTGTTCAAACAATCAGTTAAATGTCTCCTGTCAAGAATGTAAGGTTATAAAATTAGAACGGCCGCGCTGACCCAGGTACGATAGGCGAGCGCCGTGGGCTCGTTGCGGTCGCTAGTAATGACGTCATATCTGACGTCGCGATTGCGACCATAATGACTGTGGTCGTTATGTGGAACGGCTGCCGGGCGTCGTGGTCGTTGCGGGCGTTAAGTGGAACGTACCCATAACGACTTGGCAATAATGCAGGAGAATGGCATTTATAACTTGCGTCATCTGTCACAGGCACTTGTCACTTTCGTGCTAGATGCAGTTAAACATCCCTCTCAAAACGTCAAATGTGACAAACGTCAGACCCTCGCGGAAGGTTGCCAGCTCACTTCTACGTGATTGGTTGTAGGTTTGTGACGTATTTAGTCTGAAGCGTTTCAAATTCGGACTAAAAACACAGCTTTTCAATAATTTATTTTGGGGTTATTTTACTCGCAAATAAAAATTGAGGACACACGGGTCTTTTTATTTTTAATGTAGTTTGTGGATCAGAAATAAAAAATGAAGGCGGGATGAGCCCATTCAGAAGGGCGCGTTCTGCGAATCTGTAACAGAAAATAACACAACAAACAAATAAAAGGGGATAGTGAATCGCGCTGCACATAAAATATTGCTAAGTAGCAATTCTAACGTCTGACACGAAGTCCATCGGATATTAAAAACTGAAATTAATGTTCAAAAAGAATCAATAATTCAAATGGCTTTACACTAGCAAAAGCAAAATTTTGATCGACTACGATTGTTCTTACATTTCGGGTATAACTGCTATAACGTGAGGTTAGTTCGGCGCTGTAAAACTCAAACCCCGCCGCATAAACGGCCAGCTAGCTCAGATTCTTAATTAAAAGAAGGGCTCGAGATGAGAATCTTCCACAGCGGGTTGTTCGTTTGGGCATATAACATAAGTTCTGATCTTTGGTAGTTACTAGAAATGATTAGTTGAGCGCCACCCAATTTTGCACAAATTCTGACCTCTCCTGTATAGAAATTGGGAAAACACAAGAGAGCCAAATAATAAATTCACTACGAGCAATTCTGATTTATTAATCCTGGCAAAACGGTGCAGGATCGGCAAATAAAATGTATCTTCAATACGACAATAACAAATACTTTAAATGACAAAAATAATTCCCAAATAAATTCATGAACACTTCCCTAATAATTACGTTACCAGACCCCTACAACAATGATCGAGCAAAAATGTAGTTAAGATTTCAATGGATTCCAAGATTGAATTAAGTTAACCCGAATAACAACTCATATAGGCAACACTGGGTACAAGTAAATTAAAAATCTTACCTTGAATAACACATACGCTGTCTTCTCCGAAAAAGAGCTCTCCTTCGAAGTTCCAGTTCTGTAACACAAAAACAAACCCCAAGCTACAACGCTCGGAACGATTATATGAGCCGGAAGGGCCAAAAATAGCTTACTCGTAGCCGGCTCGTTTACCCATACGTTAAATACAGGTGCGTTGCTCTTGAAGAGAGCCACGACCTCAAACACTAGACGCGAACAAAATACAAAGCTCCAATCATAAATCGTCGGAAGGTTACACTAGATTAACGGTATTGAAGCAAATAAAAAAAAAGTTGTGTAAAAGATCGTATCTTCCGAAAATTCCACAATCAGCTGGTCGCTCCCGGTATCGTTTAGGTGTTAGCGCTTATCTACTCGGTGGTACGCCGGATAGCTGCCGGCAATCAACAGGTGTTCGTACTCCGGAATATTCGCAAGATGCAAATTCATTTACTATCCCAAAATTATGCCAGGTCAATGTCCTCCGCACACAAGAATGTGCAAGGATATACTATAAACTATACCATACAAGGATTCGTCTGTACAAAGATTGACCGGTACAAGAATTCATCTACTACATGGACCCCCTAAAAGTAATGAAGATGTAACACTCCCTTAACGAGATTTTTAATAACATACCTGAAATCGTCAGGAGGGTAATGAAAAATACTTAAATCAATGAAATATGGAAATTATCCAACCTCAAATTGTGAATCTGAAAGAATTTTAGATAACATAACGTAAAAGAAAGCCAACGCCATTTCACTTACATGTAGGGAGGGCGATGAACTTCGACCAGATATAGCCTCGCAATGGAGAAAACGGCTTCTGAGTTACACTACTCGACAACGCCAATAAAAAGGTAAAATTGCCAGAGATTTCACGTGAATGATGGCAAATATTACCCACTGGTTTAAGAAGAGTCCACAATGCCACGCTCTACAACAAGTACAACCTCGTTGGCTTTAAAACGGAAATGAAGTGAAAAACTAACCCGATTCTGCGCGAGGAAAGAAACACGCGTACAAGTGACGCCATCTCACCTATATCCTACCTAACCTAGCAAGCGGTAATTTTGAAATTTGAATATGAATAAACTAAACTGTTACACTGCATAAAAGTGACATTAAATTCAAGAAAAGTACTTTATGATGCACAAATAACTAAATTTCTATTCAATAGCAATGCAAATAATTAATGCAAAATGTAAACAAGCTAATACGAGTAAATTCTTCAGAGTAAACAAAAAAATTGTAGATATCGACTTCGGACAAAGCCTCGGTAACTTCAAAACTAATTCACAAAGCAACGGTACTAAATCGGTATAACACAGCTAATCTGAAGGATACAATGCAATCTAGAAACTAACAGAAATGAATTATCGGAGTAATAAAAGTAAGCGTCAACAAAATCGTGTCTCGATATCTGTAAATCTTCGCCAGCGACAAAAACAAAGTATGTAGTATCAGGTAATTAACTTACATCTAAAACTAGGGGATTGCAAAGAAGATACCTAGATGGCGCAAGGATTTAAATAAGAGCACAAGGATACTACACTTAAGCGTTGAGTGAAAAATTCAACGACTTAAGCGAGAGTATATTTCGAATGTTAAACGAATTAAGAAAAAACGTTTAAACAGAAATCGCTACATATTATTATATTATATGATATTAATATATTATTATATTAATTATACATTACACACAAACACAGCACTAAAATATGTTTGATATATCGTCTGTGTTGAGTTAAGCGCATTTTTTTTTGTACCACATGGAATTGCCGTCTATTCACAATCGTGTGTGATTTATATGAATAGGTTTTAAACTTGCAGATTGTTTGATTAATTATTAGAATTATCTATAAAATATAGTGCCGATTAATAACATTTGATTAAATTAGTTTTACTGCCAGATACCTACTCCATGCGTTGAGAGCTTCATTAATCTATTTTTCTATCTCAGGCTTGATTTCAAATTCATTATTTCGGCAGCTACGACCACGACGAAGAGATATTGGTAAATAATCTTTGCCGGCGATTAATTTCAAATTTTGAAAGGAGATGCAGTGTTACCAACCTAAGTTAATGATAAATTTTCAAGGGGAAAGTTAGGAATACTTTTTTCAAATTAAAATTGAAGGGTTCAACAAAAAAAAGTAGTATGAAACATTTGTTGTAGTCTTGTCACTCGTTTATTCGAACCTTCGCCACGAACCCGTGCCATTTTATGCAATTCATATTTTATTATAATATTCCAATTTTGTCAGAAAAACAGTCAAAGACGTTGTATTTGCACAAAATACCCAGATTTTTGTTAACCTTGAGGTACAGTAATTAGATAATAACGGTAGAGTTTAAATTAAGACGTTTTAAAAACAAAATTGTGTTGTTTCAGAATTTTTTTGTTAATGGGCACCCTGTAGGTATAAACTTTATTTAAAAGTTTCTCAGCTGTTAGTATTCATTGACCTGAATAATATGTTGTAATGATTTCAACCAGAAAACTAAAATAGTCTCATGTATTTCCATTTTAGGAAAATATAATACAAACGTAGTTTGATAGTTGATAGATAGGGGTTGGTAGAACTGGAAAATCAAACCTGGATAATTTGACATCGTAAAGCCAGTTCTTTACAGTGACTGTATAAAGACAGTGTGGCCATAATGCTCCATGTCGGCCATGTTTTTTCCAATTTATCATTGAATTCATTGGTTTAACCGAATAGTAGATTTTGCTATGGTTACAATAACGTTGTTATAATATTGTCTTCAGCAAGATAAATTCATCACTTTGGTTTCCATGTTAATTTCCAGGGTATTTGGCCAAAACATGGCTGATCTCCCAACTACCCATAGAAAATAACACCACCGTATGACCACACTATCTCTATAGGGTCACTGTAAGTGCTTGAGCTACCGGGCGTCCTCTCTAATACACAATGCAAATCGGTAAAACGGGACTAATCGTTCTTTACAAGATGCAACGTGACTAAATTGTACGTATAATCTAAATATTCTTCATCATCTTCTCCCACTTTAATTAAATCCAAAGACTTTAACTTTGCTGGAATGTCTTCAATCAATTCGTCCATCAGGCGATCCGGCACTGTTATACCAAAGGAAGAGCAGGTGTCTAAAATAGTTAAAAGTAGGTACACTAAAACGCTAAAAGCAATGAAACCTACAAGGAAAGTCTTTAACATAGAATTTGTGCTTTTTTTCTTCCACTTTAAGGAAACATATCTTAAATCCAACAAAGGCCAGCATAGTTTCAAGTTCCTCTTTAATGTCAGACGATTCATTATACGGGCTGCGGTAGGTCTCGTAATCGCTGAAGTAGTGTTTCCATTTTTCATCCTCAGCAAAAGCCTTGTACACTAAAACACTGGAAGATGTGATGGGAAAGTAGCACAGGAATTCACCTGCAGGTTTTAGCATCCTCGCCACATTACTAAAGGCGGCCCTAAAATGAAACAATTTTATCCATTTGCAACAAGAACCCATCTACCTACTCGTGGTTATGAAATTGATGAAAACAAAAAAGCGAAAAGGCGTAATCGAAATATCCTTCAAGCTCGCCTGGTACGTCATCGTCAACGATATCCATTAGCCTAAAGGACGTAATTGGCGCCCACTCGTAGTGGATTTTGGCGTACTTGACAAAATCGGGACACTTATCGATGCCCACAATTGTCTTGATCGATTTTGGCAAATTTGGCAGCAGAACCTCGCGCGTAACGTTACCTGGCCCGCAACCAACGTCGATCACCCTGCAGCCTTCCTTCCATTCGACCCTGCTTGTTAAGCTGGGAACAATTTCGATTGCCACGCTCTTAGGAAAGTCGGCGTGTTTCACGTATGCCTCACTGCTCGTCATTTTCGAAACTAAATTGGAAAGTTTAAAGGAGTGATTGCGAACAAATAAACGCCAAGGTGCTGCCAATTTACATAAGTACGCTAAACAATATGCAAACATGGCCTATTTTACTTTTTAAATTAAAAATTGAGTACTAATTCGTGTTGTGAAATTTTCGATTATGACTGCCTGAGTCGAGTTCGCGACACGTGGTTACATTATTTGCTTTCCTTTAATAATCATAAAGGGGGATACGACAACAATTTCGAATCTCGACGAAATTGGGTGCGTGGGCTTCTTCAAGAAGAAAATAAATCCAAAATTAGTGTTTGAAAATTCAGAGCCGAGTGCCGAGGCCAGTTGGACATCCATATCCATAATCCATAAATTCGAGCCGACCTGAGTTTTCAAAAAGTTAGGTTCGGCTCGGGTCCATTCCATCCCTACGCGCCTCGGCATAATTACACATTATAATTATTATATAGCTACCTCTGGAGTTCCTCAAGGTTCTAACTTGGGTCCTCGATTATTCCTCATATTTATTAATGATTTATGCGAAGTAATATCCTCGAATGTACTACTATTTGCCGATGATGTAAAAATCTACTCATCAATTTATACAATTTCTGATTGTATTACTCTTCAAAATGATTTGTTTGCAATCTACAATTGGTGTTAATAAATTACAATTAAATATAGACAAATGGAAATCTATGTCGGTAGCGAGAAAAGTACATAAAATTGATTACAAGTATACCGTGAACTGTATTACTTTATCCCAATGTATACGTACTCGCGATCTGGAAGTGTTATTTGATTTAATGATCATGTTACCGAATCTGTTGCTTCTGCGTACAAAATGTTAGGCTTTGTAATAAGATGCACAAGGGACTTCGATATATAGATGTTATAAAGCTTTTGTATTTTAGCTTAGTTCGTCCTCAACTGGAATACGCCGCAATTATTTGGTACCCCCACTATAAATATTATAAAAACTTAGTGGAAAATATCCAAAGAAAATTTTTGAAATATTTATCATTAAAGCAGTTTGGTGCGTAACCTTGTCCAGGATTTGATCATGGAACATTATTAAATACCTTTAAAATGACATCTTGCAAATTTAGGGGAATTATAATTTGTCTTACTTTCTTATATAAATTACTAAACAATATTACTGATTGTCCTCAACTTTTAGCATCTATTAATTTTCGTGTGCCTAGGCTTAATAGTAGACAGTTTGATGCATTTTATGTCTCCCAATCTCGTACAAATTTACTACCAAGAGCTCCTGTCCATTTAATGTGCTCCTTATCTGTGATTTAGTTGATATCCACAACGACTCTATAAGTCACATCTTAGAATCTGCTCATTAGATTGTTTTCGAAATTTTCAACTTTTTTGTTTTTGTCAATTGTATTAAAATTTATTAGATTTAATTTACTACATACTTAATTTTTCTTAAGCATTATGGTTAGCATGTTATAGCTTATGAAGGTTTTGTCCTGTTATAGGTCTTATGCTGTTGGGTAAATATATGTTATTATTATTATTATAATTCACGAAAAAGAAACCGGAGCAGTAACGAAATGGCAATCTCCTTAAAAACCAATAAGTACTGTTGCCTTTTCCAAATCAAAATGTCGTGAATCGTAACAGTGAAGGAAGTAAGTTAATTTACTGCATCTAACTGAAGATAAATCCGAATCAAATGAGCAAAGGGAGATCGCCAAGGAGGATACCACTTGGAGTTTGTTGTTGTTTCAAAAATTCATCCTCATTTTTCGAAAAGGAAACCAACTGTTTCAATGTCGTTTGGACCGATGATTAATATATAAATTGTCCTTTCACTGCACCTGCACAAACAGAAGCACACCTTGTAACGGTAGCTTTTAATTTGGAATTATTTCTTGCAATTTGGTGAAGTTGAAGTTATGGAGATTTTTAGGGGTGCAGATGGTTTTGACAGCAGAGAATATATAGGGTGGTCGAAGTAATTTCAAAATTTTAATAATTTTATTGATTTGTATAGAGAATGAATTAAAGTTTAGCGATCGTTTTTTATACACCATTTGAATTCTATAGCGTGTTGACTTTTTATGACTTTAGGAAATTGTGGGCTCCAACTTGTCGAAGATAACAAAATGTAATCTTATCCTAATAAGGAGTAGTTGACAAAACAAGGTAGTTGTCAGATCATCACCTATATTGTAAAAATGCAATTCTGCAAAAAATTAAGTTCGTGGGTTTTCATATGCCATGCAAATCGGCTCTTCAAGAGAGATGGTTTAATTAATTACTAGAGATCATTTAAAAGGGGCTTTATTTAATTCACAAGTTAGGTAGGGATTAAGTTAGAGAGAGAGTTTTTTCGGGCATTCGGTTTTGGGTAACGGGAGCGTTAACAGTGAAGGTATGGCTTTTCTGGGAGATTTCGGTTTAAATCGAGCCAAGTTATAGAAATTTCAAGCGCTACGAGCAAAAAAATTGTAAAAAAAATTGTTAGTAATTTTCAAGTAAAATTGGATTTGTTTTCTTAAAGGTACCAATGTATGGGCAATTTGTACCAGTCTGTCTTATCATATATGATATCATTGACAATGGATCTGCTATAAAAATACACGTACTCCTACACCACTGAACCGATTTGGGCGATATAGGGCTCATTTAAAAGAGCTTGGTCCAAGGATTCTGCGTATATTTTGGTTTTGCGCATGCGCAGTGTCAAAAATTTGGTTTAACGCATGTGCACTGCTAACTTTTTTATTTATGAAGATATTTAAATGAAACTTTGTATGTAAACACTACGAATATAAGTAAAATTAACGATGCTTTCAAAATGCTGTTTTGCGCATGCACAATTCCAACTTCCTTATTTACGGACGCATTTAAATGAAATTTAATAGATAGGCACTTGGAATACAAACAAATCTAACACAAGTTTTAAAATTTGGTTTTGCGCATGCGCAATGGCAACTTTCTTATTTATGAAAGCAGTTAAATGAAATATCAAATGTAGGCACTTTGAATGAAACTAAAACTAATACCGGTTTCAAAATTACTGTTTACGCATGCTGTATGTTTTATTTATGAAATTTCTAATGTAGACAATGCGCAATGCTATTTACGAAAGCATTTAAAACAGTTTCAAATGTAAATACTTCGAATAAAAGTAAAACTAATGCCCATTTCAAAATTTGTTTGTATTTATATACGCTCCACTATTTTTCATTAAGTTGTATAAACTTCGACGATAGGCGACTCATTTGAAAGAGAATGAGGTAAGGATCTCGTGCCTACCGGTATTTTTTCTTGGTCCTAGCATTAATATTATTTAGAGGAAAATACGCTCTCGTCATTTATGTTTGCATAATGACTTTGTAACTTGTTTTGGTTAGTGTCTACTATGTTTTCTGCTTGTTTATTCTTCAAAGTATAGTTAGGCTGTATGAAAATTTCTATTCTGTGCGTTATTTATTAAAATGGATGGGGTAGAAAGTAATCAAGCCTTCAGTGCAACTATTGTTCGACATGTTAGGATCGACAATATCCACAAAGAACGTTGAAAACGTTCTGAATAATCAGTTCTGACCTGATTAACAAATACATGACAATTTTCCATGTTGTGACAAGCAGTCACAAATTTTATAAACCCTTATGCAAATCCCCGGTACGAATCTCTCCAACTTATTTTGCACGCGAAAATTTACTGATGTGGAACTTCCCAAACGGCAAACATACTGTACTTTTCTTTCACTTTTCAGTAAAATTCACAATATTTTCTACAGAAAACATAAGAAGCGCATATAATGTTGCCAATAGAGACGAGAAATAACCTTTATTTATTTCGACACTCTTCCGTAAAAGCCAATATGAAGGAGATTCCATACACGATTGTGATCTCCCGTACATTTTAAGTGCACAAAATCTTCACTTTAAAAGCATCCATCTTTATGGCACACATTAAAAAGGGCCGTAAAAGGTAATTGAAGGTGCAACCCTCCGAGTTCATTTCCTTTTTTTAAAAAGATGTAAGCCTATGTTCACAATCTGCGCGCATCAACAATTTCAAAAGTAACCTTTAGCAAGCTTTAAGACCTTTGTGTAAACTCTAATCAATGAAGCAAATGGTTGGGTAGATCGCGAAACAAAATTAATCTTCATCCTTCTTTGATCATATTTTATTTGATGGTCGCTTTTAGGCGCAATTATATTTTTTCGGACTTAACGACGACTATGAAAGCTCGCCTCTCTGTGACGAGTTTCATTAAAATATTTTTTTCGGTGTTAAATTAATGGCGTTTTCAATTATGTAATTGCGGCGGGAATAATTAAATGAATCCTCTTGAACCCGGTCATTTTTTTCTCTTGTTGCCGTCAAATGAAGGTGCAAATGATGTAGATGCTTTATGACTACTTTTTAAATGGGTTATACTGTACGCACCTATTCAGTACACATATTTCACTAAAAAAGGGGAATCAACATTGGAACCGTAATAATGCGAGATTATCCTTTTTTTTTTAAAATAGAGTTGATGCCGTATAGATAGGTATTTATAAGACAGAAACAGATCACCAGAATTATATCTTGATGGTACATGGTAGCAAAGCAAATTTTCTGCGTTTGACGTAATCGTACCGTGAAAGGTAGTTGAACGTTTCTATTTTTAGAGCAAACAGAAAAAAAATCACATAAAATTGAATCAGACTTTTATTTGTTTTTATTGTGGGAATACTGGGAATCTTCTACAAGAATCCCGTTACATATTTAATCAGACACACAAAGCATCACCAACGGACACACTTAATACTTGTGGGTGCAAATTGATCATTTTGACTGTTTATTGCCTCTATAACGCTCCGTTTCAAGATATAGGTACGCACTCCAACATGTAACACCAGAGGCCTGGGGTTTGCAACAATTTGTTCGTTAAGGGAGGACGTTGTTCGGACTGATAATGTTCCTGGAGCTATTCACACTCCAGTGCAAATGGCCATTTAGTATTTAGACTTTGCAGCAGTCCAATGTGTTGCGTATTATTTGACCTACAGAGCCAATAAGATTTTTTGTAAAGGAGTCATAATATTGTCAAGGAGTTCCAGTTTGCACAGTTAAGTGCATTTTGGAAATTAATTCCATATACACTTTGTACATGAATTTTTTTTTCAAATGGGTTAATTTTGCTAGGAGTTTTTTAACGTACTTTATATTGAAATGTCCTCTTTCTTATAAAGTAGAAATAATTTAAATATTCAAATTTGGCCAATACACAGATAAGTGTAGATACGTACATTTTTATGCACATCTTATTAGAGAAAGTTGGTGATTAATGGGCGCATGAATTATGACAATGATTTTTTAAAGAGATTTAACTGATTCACTTTATTAATTAACAATAAATAAAATTAACTTTGCAAAAATCGATCTTCTCCTAAATAAACAATTTGGACCCGAAACAGCCACTAGGTCTCAAATACATGCATGATGCGTTGGACCCTGATTTTCAGGACAGTGCATACGATACATCAATCCGACTGTAACTGCAGATTGTGAAATCGAAAAATGAATCTCTTCGCTTTTTATAACAGTTAGTTCTTGTTTCGGGGTTAGTTTTCATTAACAAGCAAACGTATTCACTTTCTTAACAATCGAGCAGTTTTGAGCGCATTTTTGATTCTCAAATAGGAGCTAATTGTCGGCTACTCGGTCGAGATCTCGGTAACGGAATATCGTATAGAACTTTTGGGTTTTCGGCATAATATTCGCACTATTGTGTTATTTCTGCATCGTATATGAATGCCAGTTTTTTCGTTTATTAAATACCATGAAAAACAGAACGTTAAGAGGATATCGAAATATCATTGCAAATTTAAAATAATTCTAAAGAAAAGAAAAAAACCGTCTCAATTACTTGGAGCAATTTTTCGAAATATTTAGATTTCATTTAAAAGAAAAATTCTATCTCACGATAAGACCCTAATTTTCTTATTTTTTATTAGCTCCATGTTAAATTTTTTAATTTAGATTATATACATTGGTAGGGAATGGACCTTTTGTTTCCATTTCCCGGTGGGCCTTTTGGGGTCCAGTCCAATACTGCGCATGGTCAATTTGATATTGTAGTAAATTAGTTGTTGAATCTCAGTGTCATCGCCGTTAAACCAAATTTTTCAAATTGAAAAATTGAAGGGTCGAGAGAACTACAGAAATTTACGGTACAGGGTACAGTACAGTACAGTATTGGTATTTCTGTAAAGGTGATAGATACAGATAAATAGGGTTAATTGTGTAATCGCTATAACTCCCCGTTAGTTACTTCGCATTTTTTTCACACCTACATTAGCGAATTATTAGTATTTTTCTTATTACCACCCACAGATTGTTCTAAGGTCGTTAATAAAAAAGTGAAGTCAAACAATCTCTATGGTGGCTTTATACCTCAAAATGAGCCAGAGCTGTCTACTGCTCGCGAGCGTTTCGCTTGAAAAAGCGCTCCAAGCGGAAAAAGCACTTGCGAGCACTTTTCGGAGCGGCCGCTTGGTGCTCGATGCTCGAGCGCTTTTTTCTGCCTGCGAGCGCTTTTTCCGCTCATGAGCGTTTTTTCGCTCGCAAGCTCTTTTTTCGCTCGTGAGCTTTTTTTATATTAATTTGATTAATAGGGAAGGGGCTCTTTACACACAAACATTTAAAGGTCGCCCCTCATACATTTAAAATCTACGCTAGATAATACAAGAAAAATTAAGCCCTTAGAGAAATTCTCCGAAACATTGCATTTTCTCTTTGTAGGTACCTTCCTCCAACATTTCCCAGATATTCGCATTCGCATTTTACATCGCTAGTAGATGTGCCTCGTCTAGACGATCTCTCCGCCCTTTGAGAGCACTCTCCTTCAACACTCCGTTCTGCAGATATTTACACTGAAAATATTGACATCAGTAGATACCTATGTCTCGTCCTACTGTTTCACTTGCCCTTTATGAGTACCCTCTTCGGACACTTCGTTTTCAAGATATTCGCTTCGACTTCACCAATACATATTATGTCTCGTCCAGACGATTCATTTTGCCTTTGTAATTACTTTCCTCCGACAAACCGTTTTTGAGATATTCGCATCATCATTATATTTCTTTTTGGCGTCCCAATCACCCTTTGTGAGTACTCTCCTCCGACAATCTGTTCTTGAGATACAAGGAATTATACCCGATCACGATAAGGGGTCGAGGAATAGGATTATGGTTAGTAGAAGTTAATTCTGTTCGTTGAGACCTTTCATTAGAGTAGAATGCAAAATGGCGATGGATTTATACACAGGGTTGTCAATAACCACATATGATTGTGTAATTTGTGAAAACCCTTTTCCTATTGCAATTCAGGAAAGTTGGTCGGTAACATTCAAATGGCATAATTTCTTAAAATGGTCATTCATAAATTGTTTAATTAAGTCTAAAAGGCATTACATAATGACTCATTGCATTGATAGGTGTTTCCAAAATGATTTATATTGCTGTGGTTAAGATATCAAGTTCCTTAAACTCCACCAAAGTTTAAAAGCACTTGAAATGAACTTTGGGCGCGGATCAATAAAATTAATCGTAACTGAGCATGAGACATCTCTCTAAATCGTTAAAGGGATCGAACAACTTGTATGATTTTACATAAAAAAAAATTATTCTGCAACTACAAATGAAATTAAACATCCTATTTGACAAAATTGGACTACATTCTACAGCGTCCTAATAAACAAACCCCGCATATGAGTTCGATTACAAATTAAACAAACAAAAAAGAAGACCGTTTCTGAAGCATTTGCATACTGAACACCTCATTTTCCAGCTACAGACAATTACATAGTTCTTCAAACTTTTTGCGATATCCCAATAGACCACAGTGGCTGAAACCAGTCATTGTTTTTTTCCCATTCTCAAGTACGGGGGCAGGAGGTTGATAGTCTTTTTCCAGACAGTGGTTCCATATAAGAACTTGAAGACTGGTGCGCTTCATAAGCTAAGGTAAAGCATTTTCCGTTGGAGGATACTCCTCCTCAATTGTTTTGCTTTTTTAAAAATAAAAAAGGACCATCTACACTCATTAACTGTGTTTCAGTCAGATGCTGCATCATACAAAATAATCACAAAAATGTCTGCTTGGTACGCATGATATCTTCATCCGGGAGTCTTTCGCTCTTTCTATCAGCTGCTCCTCAAAAGAGAAATTAATGTTAGGATATGCCATCTGCATTTTCCAAGCTACTTTATTTTTGCCTCCACAAAATGATGACATGGTATCGCAACTTATAATGATATACTTAGATAAATGAGAACGTAGGTCGTAGATGCCTATTTACAGTTCCAAAATGTATCCAAGTTTGTTGAATGTTTTCCAAATTTGAAAAGGCGGATAAGTAATGCCTACAACATCTGAGTCTACTGTTCGAATGCTGACGTATTTGTGGCCATTATCAGCTGAACTTTGCTGATCAAATTGCTCTTTCTTCAAGCGTACAGGCTATTGTTTTTAGTTTTTAGTAAAGAGCTGCTTTATGTTTTCATCTACTCGTAAAAATACTTTATAAAGGATGGGGCGCGGTAAATTGCTTTTTTCGAATTCACGCTGTGGGTGCGAGAGTGGGCATGGTTTAAACGGGAGGTTTGTATTCATCTGTTGTTCAGTTGACACGTGAGGAGCGCTCGTTTTGTGATGAAGCGTATTTTTCAAATTCCCTCTAGATCATTTTAGTGTAGAGTGCTTTTCGTTTGCGATTTGGAGTTCCCCCACGCGGACTTTTTCCTGGACGGTAAAAAATAGGGCAAATGGGTAAATTTATTTAGAACAATAAGGGATGGCTCGTCTGTACGAAAAAGCGTTACAATACCAGAAAATATCAAACGAGTTAGAGAAGTAGTACTGCAATATTCGAAACGCTCAGCTCGGAAACAACCAAAATTTGTTGTATAATCCAAAAACGTGTGCACTTTCGGAATATGTAATAAAAAATAGCGGATATTACAAAAATATATATAGGTATGGCTTGACTCGGCAGACGTACGCCACTGACCACAGCATGTAGATTGATACTAGACTTTTCGTAATTTTGGATACCATAAATAGTTTCGTTAACAAAATGTTGCTCAGTGTAATTTCGTAACTGCTCTGTTCCGTGCATAACATGAGATTGTAAAATATAATTAAATCATTACCAAATTTAATTACCTAGCGGTCAACGTAGAAATCTCATTTAGAAAATTTGGGCATACATGTGAGCAATTCAAGGTAGAATTCGGGCGGTGGTAACCAACCCAGAAAATTGTATTAAGTCTTTGAATGTAAATTAATGGCATTATAATTGAAGAGGCTAAATAAGTGCAGATGGTTCCTCTCAAATATAGCCTCATTATTTTCGACCTGGAATTAATTCTCGTACACAAATAATAACGAAATCGAGAAGTTTAACCCTTGAGAAATAATTAAAACTTCGCATATAAATTAGAATTTCCGTACTAGTACCCACGAAACAAAAATAATTAATGGTTTTCGGGAGGTTTACCTAAATGAGATTATCCCCTTCACCTGCGAGTCTATTACCTCACCCGTTTAAGGGGAATTAAATATATGCGCAAGTTAATATTCATACCAAAGTCTAATTGGAATAACAATTAGGTGAAATATCCACCATTACTTTTATCGCGAGTTTTCTCTTCGTATATTTTCTACAAATTACTTTTCTTAATTTCCCAATTGCGCGACCGAATTAAAATTTCGCTGCGAGAGTACAAAGAGAGGAGGTATTCACACTTGAATATATGAAAACTTCAAATGGAAATCCATTTTCATTTTGCTTTCACTGGTACCAACCCCTTTACGAGCTATTTTAGAATTGAAGTAAGGACAGACAATGTTGTTTTCAGTAGTAGTATGTAGTGAGGTGAGGTTTTTCCAGGTTATCGATTAAAAAATATATATAGCACCTATTCAAATCAGCTCCTTCACCTTTACTCTACTAAGGAAATCCCTTTATAGGAAGGGTCTTTGACACTGTAACCTAGTGTTACCTTGCACCGTTACCTTTCACAAAAACTGGGTTTCGTGCTCGCGTGCGTGCTTAGATCTTTGCGAACGTAAATGATGCATTACATACCTTACTACAAATCATAATCTGCAAGTTATCAGCAATTATATCGATTGTATCGAGCGCGTGACCGGGTCTTTGCCCCCGAGAATTATTTTTATTGCACTCGTAGGAAACATGAAAATAACGATTTTTTTTCTAAAAGGGAATTTCTGAACATCGTTATTAAAAGAAATAACTATTTTCTTTCGGATATCGGATATGATGTTTTGTTTTTTTTGGGTAGTAATTGTTAAAATAAACACATTGTTGCTAATAAACCATGCTTCTAATTAATACGACCTAAAAATAAGTGACGACTAACACATACCAAAAGTTTGTGTAACCATCAGGAAAGATCCTTTTCGTAATGAATTTATTTGCCAGGTAAATACATAATAAATTACAATGATATATTTAGGCAGAGAGTGGTACTTTGATTTAGGTACGAATTAAATGTAATTTGTTAAGATCGGCTTGAGGCCGAGAAATTCTTGTTTGGGCTCAAAAATAAATGGATCTTTTCCATGACTCCGAAGCTCAGAGTACACAACTTCTGCCTCCTCTAGGATAACTTTTTATATTTTTCGAAGAATTAAATTGAAATGAGAGAATTTACAACGGACGCCAAAAAGGGCTATAGTTGGTTTTCCGAAAAAAACGATTTCGCCAAAATGAGTAGCATTCAGGGACCATTCAGCATCTCAAGGCAAAGACTGCAACCCTCACCTGAACCAGATTTATTTTAAACATTTTTCGAGACAGTTTTTTTATACTTTTTAGACACTCCTTATATGTGCACCGAGATGTGCACACAAAACCTTGATGTTAAATAATAAATGAAAGTATCCTAAAAATTAATATTACTGTTTTATTTGATTATATTCTTGTAATCGCATCTATTTTAAGTTGAATTCTGTTGCTACACATCTGATCATAAAGTAGGGGGAATTCTCCCTCGGTCTCGTCCATTTGTACGATTTAAATGCGATTTCACCTCAACTTAGAATAAATCAAACACATTTATATAAACAAATATCCTCTCCCTATCTATCTATTTATTCACAGGTGACTCCGACCAGGTAGCCCCCCCCCATTCTTTCGCAACTAGGTTTAGAGCCCGTTCCTCTCAATAAAGAATAGGATCCTGCCTCGCTCTCTTCGGTACCAGATAGCTGTCGCCAAAGAGCTGACGTCTGTCTCTGATCAACGCGTCATAGTGAGAGACCACATGCTCGGTAGGTTCATCTGCCTAGCCCCCGAATTTGCACGTGGGCTCTCCTACAAGCACAGTGTTGTGGAAGTGATAATGAACAATCCAATGCCCCACATGGACACCGGCGATCTTCCTAGTTCAATCCCCATGTACAACCAAAGGGCCTTCTACAAACCCATGCAGTGGCATTTTTGCTTATTCGCCATATGTGCCATTTTCAGGTCATACGGGAGTTTATGGTGACCAGATCAGACCCAGTTGACGTCCTCGAAGAGTGAGTCCATCACCACCTATCTACCTGTTCAAGAGCCCCCTACATGAACTCTTTCACGGTGTTTGGAAACGTTCCAGTTATTGATGTGTATACGCTCCGTCCACGTTCAGAGTGTGGATGAGTTCGTTCCAGGGCGACCCTCCGGCAGACATTCCCTTCTCCAGCCTGCACAGTTGCACACGAGGCTGTGAAGAGTCATACCGGCCCTGTAAGCATGTTGGAATGGATGTAGTGGTCTGAGCACCAGTACCCCATCCCTTATGTACACATATCCACCAGCTGCTCCACCGTTTTAGGCGGATGCAGCTGTAATCCTTCGCCATTTCACGACCCGGCTTACATAGGTACTTTTACCTTTCTCCATCTTTCGGGGATAAGCACTAAAGCTAGGGGGGTTCCAAAGAGGTGCAAACATGTAGGAATAGCAGCTCCAGGTTCTTCTGCAGAGGGGCCGGGAATATCCCGTCCGGTCCTGTACTCTTAAATGGACTGAAGGTGCTAACCGCCCATCTCACAGATACCGCGGTAACCACCCCAGCAACTACTTTCCAGTCGATCGGTCGCACACTGATCCGGGTAGCTTCTGGCCTGGAAAGTATGTTTTCAGGAGACATGTGAGAGCCTCACCCGCAGTAGAAGTATATCTTTCGCATAGAAGCTTCAGTTTCTCCACTTTTTGCCCCGGGCCTTTCAAAAGTATCTTTTTTGAATTTCAGGAAGACCCCTCCATGTTTTTTCCAATCCGCAGGCAGCTTAGTAGGCATGCTCTTGAAGGGTCTGCGAACCTCCTTACGAACCTTTTTAGGGCCTAAGTTCCACCAAGGTTTTCTCTTTGTTCTTCGAAAGGTCCGCAGTTTACGGCTGTTCTCATATGACGTTGTTATGGCGTCGCTTACTAATACGCCTGTTCCAACTACCCGGATTTGAGCAAAGGTGGTCCATCCAACCGCTATGACAGTTCCGACACATACCAGTCCCAGCCAGTGGATCGTGGATTTGAAAACCTATAGGGCCCGCCGTGGGATGCCAGGTTTAATTGGAAAAGAATGTGCCTGTAGTCCGAAAGCGATGGTTCATTAGACACTCTCCAACTCGAGATAATGCCCAACGTCAGATCGATTCTCCCTGATTTAAAATATTCAAATCAGTTGTTTGCAAGTACTCCCCTCGAGTTCGTGTCTGTGCTGTACGTTTGCATCATACCCAACCACAAGAGGGAGCCCACTATTTTGATAGTTATCAACCCCCTGGTAGGTGCAGCCTCTACCGCATTGTACGGGAGATAGGCTTACAGGTAGCCCTTTACTGTACTGAAAATTGTTCTGTAAGAAGGTTACCTCGCCCATCACTGAACTAGGTTCCCCTCTTCCCTAGTTATGCCGACGGTTGCGACCCCTGGCCGGAGCCAAGGATCGCCACACGAGCCGAATCTTTCTCGACCTCTGAGGACGCCGCCTCTCCATCGTAACGACAATGAGTCCTGCTGCTTCGATGGAATCCTCTCCCTTACTTGGCGCTGCCGCAGCACTTGATTACGTCACGATTGGCGTGTTATACCCCCGCGTGTGCGTGGATGTTTTTCCACTGGAGTGCCCAATAGGATGCCTCATCGACCCCAAATGCGAGGAGGATCTTATCGAGCTCCTCTCTGCGGAAGAACGTACTCCATAGGCTCGTCCTGAAACCAGGATTTTGTAGAGAGTATTTTTAGGAATTTTGTCTGGGCCACCAACCTAAAGGGAACATAATAAGGGTGATTTCGTTATTTTATTAACGAATTGATAAACACAGATCACACCAGTGAAGAAGCCGCGAAGAATGTTTAAATTAATTCCTGACTTTCGTCTGTGGTCTTTTTTGTCTAGAAACTTTCCCACTGCTGGCCTGAAATGAAAATGGGCTGTGCCTACACGATCAGGGCAATATTCATCCTAGAATTTATTGCCTGGAATAATTCGACTGTTTACTGTCTTAAAGAATAGTGTGGACTGAAACTGTCCTTTTCTGGTCTTCCTGAACTATGTGGGACTAAAGAAATGAAAACCTCACCTAGTTTTGAAAAGACAGGCGCAGGCTGTGTCACTTTCAAATTGAAAGCAGGAGGAAAATTTTCACTTGCAAACAAAGCAAGAAGGTCGTCTCATAACCAAAGAGGTTTGTGACCTTCTCTCTTGCTGTAGCGATCATATCGTTCGGGAGCCTAGAGTTCACGAACTTTTTAGCTGTTTCCAAAATTTCGCTTCCGTCTTGGGATGTTCGTTGAGAAGAACTCTTTGATAGACAATAGTACTAGAGGCACTAATGACTCATTGAGTGATTGACCCTTCTGATGGGAATAGATTCCCCCGATTTATCACTAACCAATCTTTGTGATGAAAAATCTTCTTTATATCCACCACGATAAGGGTCTTTTTCTATAAGAAGGACTAACTGCCTGAGTATTTGCTTCGAAACTTCAATGTCAACTAGGGTAAAAATGGATGTTTGACTGCCTTTCTGGAATTTTTGGGGCTGCTGGGGAACTCTTGATTACCATCCGGTTGCCAGAGAATCCTTTGCCAACATTTTTTCAGCGCGTTTGCTCTCTTCATTTACTGAAATGAATTCCCAATGTTTGATCATTACTGGTAGATTTTTCCAAATAGCTCTCGATAGATTAACCAAATGTACAACAATCCTAATTTCATCATATGCTGGAAAAAGCAGAGGGACCTCTTGCCAATTTTCAATTCATCAGGACAGCGGAAGTAATATGTTGCTATCGCCTTGACATTTGTTTTCCAGTGCCTCACTTCTATTACTGAAGATTGTAAATAATTCTGTATATGTTAGGCAATCAAAAAATACCATGCATCATTCATAGGAGTAATTACTGGTAAATTTACTTACTTTAAATTTAATACCCGAATAATGTGGTAAAGCGTTTGATGTTCATGAGTAATTTAAAAATGACGACGATGTCAACGAGTTTTGAGGTTTTTGGAGCAATCTGGACTAATAGAAAAAAAGCATGTATTGTGGACATTTCCTTTATTGAAACTAGCCTGAAAACTCATTCGAAGTGCTTGCGATAAATTAACGACGTGACTATTTTATATAAGCCCTAAGCCCACTTACATTTGGAAATTAGTTTCTTGTGTATAATGCGGGGGAGGTTTAATAGTGATACTGTTTTTAACTGAACAACTGTTTCGCTCCATGAACCATTGCTGTTAACCGAGAAGCTATGCATTAGTTATCTTTATTACCATCACCTTCGTTAGCATAATGTTGTACAATAAATTTATTGGCGGTAGAGCCCAATTGTGCCTAGCAGCTTGTAAAGTATAGGTAAGAGATAAGCGCAAATAAACTGGTACAATAATAGACTACAGAATCTCGAAGGGTTTCCTTTAGGAATATTAAACCTCTACTCCTTCATCCGCGGAATTCGGCGGAAGCTCCGAAATTTGTTAGAAAGGGGAATTAATATGAATATCAGTCAAGCTTTTTGATGTGCAAATATTTGTAAATAACGAGCTTCAAGCGTTGTCTTAACGTGGAGATGTTTTGAAATGTTACGTACCGGATTTAATTTATTAAGGGCAGGAAAGTCGCAGGTGTGCTTAAAATGGGGAATTATTTCATTAAACTACGTATATAAATCTTAAATTAAAGATGTGATAACTCATTAAATTTTCTCTTTTGAGAGCTACGGCTTCCTTCATTATCCCGTAATTCTACTACTTTTGCAAATAATTATTAGTACATCGGGTCGCGGCTAGAAGTCGGGTGTGGACTCGTATAGTGAATGGGGCGCTTCAGATATACGATGATAGGATTTTTGGTGCCTAGAGGGACAGTGCCGTTCTGCTACATAGAAAAAAGGTATGGGAACGAATTATACGCAAAACAATAAGGGATGAGTCGTCAATATCCAAAAGTCAGTCAAAAGTTTCACGCTTGGAAGGAGAGCAACAGGCCCCTTTTTGGATTTTTTATTCCTAGGGAGACGTAAATAAAAGTATGTAAAACAAAGGAGATTCACCACCTCGTCTTCATAGAATGGGGATGCAGGGAATATAAACAAGTATAAGTTGTGCACAACTCTTGTGCAGATAAAGCGCTCTTTTATAACCGAAATAGCTTTTGTTTTGACATCACCAATGGATATATTTCTTGCAGACGTCCTTTGTGAGTACCTTCTTCCGACAATCTGGCCTTGAGGTATAAGGGAATATCACGATAAGAGGTCGAGGAGGAGGGGTATGGTTGGTAGAAATTAATTCTTTCATTGAGCCCATGAAGGGTAAAATTAGTACCACGGAAAGTTATAGTTTGTACAAACCAATTTATTTCGATGAGACCTTTCATTAGAATACCCCCCCCCCCCATTTTTTAAGGTTTAACTTGGCACCACTAATAGTAGGGGAGCCAGCTCGAAATCCACTGAACAGGAATGATCAAAATTTTAATCAATAGGGGGCCATTTTGCCCTATCCGAGTATGCTAAAATCGACCGTCTGCCGCCTTAGGTCGTGCGGGTACTTTTTGCGGTACCAATTCTAAAAGGTTGCTTTTCGAAAAAATAAGTTATATACCTAATGAAAACGTCGATAATACGAATAGCTAGTAATTAGAGAAAAATGTAAAAAAATCAGCTTCATTCGTCCAAGCGTAACCTAGTTATATTCGTATAAAGTTCAAAACGACAGAAGTGGGTCCGGACGGACGGACGGACGGACAAAACGCAAACAATAGCACATTTTTTAATTCTTAAAAAATGCGTTAAAAAGTATCATAATTCCTTTACCATAAGAGATATCGAAAAAAGTCTTAGAGTGGCGTACTGTATTCCACTGGGATTTCAAGTTTACGTTCTTTTGAGTGGAACACCTCGTATTTTATTGCAGATTTGGAAAGGACTTAAAAAGTACTGAATTTTTTTATGTAACATGTTATATCCTTAACTTTAACGATTCCGCCAGGACCGTAGCCAGACTGTATAACCAGGACAGGCTCACAAACATACAGGACAGGCGGCCTATTCCTGAACCATGACAAATCAAGCAAACATACATAAACGTGTGTTTGCTATGCCACTGGTTCAAGCTTACGTCAAAATGGCGTTACAAGCGTATACAAACTTGTTCCAATGATATCGAGAATATGCCTCGAGACTGAAATCTGAAATGTAGGTAATGGCATTTTTAGTTTTAAAAAAAACTACTGGTTTTATTTTCATAAGCACTTATTAAAATTTTTATTTTGCAAATAACCACACGGCTGGCCTAAATTAACAAAAAATTCAAAATTTACTAGGTTTGTGAACACACGTGGAAATTTTTTTAAACAATGAATAATAATCTAAAATGAAACCCTAAATTTCTCAAAGTGACCTATTACTACATTAAATGTACCCTGGAACGAATTTAGTGCTCATCAAACAGCACAGACGATAGTAGATATCAAATGTCACTTACTTTTACACACTTGTTCTTTCACGGTAAGCAATCGCAATCCTCTACGTTTTATATTTAATAAGATGCTCGAAAAAAATACAACAAAATAAAGTAGTACTTTGCATTGCGTTTTTTTTAATTTAAAAGTTTTTAATCACCGGTTCTTAACCAGATTAAATTTTCTCAATCGTCCTCGTAATAGAAGCGTATATGGTTAAAATTTTTCACAGATTTTCATAAGTAAAAAAGCATTTTGCAGTTTGCGCATGCGCACATTTGACTTTTTACTATGTGCGATGTGTTTGCCTTTGCGAATGACATTTCTAGTTTTCGATTTTTACTACATGTGATGGTTATGTTATGGTTAAAATTTCGAAGAAATATTGTCATAAACAATGAAGTTGGGACTGCACATGCGCACATCTAATGTTTACAATATGAGATATGTTTGCTTTCGTTGGAAAATGCGCTAAAAGATCAAAGCTTCACCAAATATTTGTGATAAACCACCGAGTTCACGAGACGCCCTCGGCCATTTGAGATGTTGATATATCGTAATTCTATACCAGTGCAGCGTTGCAGGTTTTAAAAAACATGTTATACATAGATATGTTCGTTTAATTGATAACCGCAACATCGTCAAGAGTAATAATTATATATTTTAGCACACTAGTAAAATACAATGAGAAATTCGGAAATCTGGCTAGGGCAGGCTTAAAATTTTTCTGGGGAGGCTCAGCCTGCCCTGGCGTACCCCTTGCTACGGCCCTGATAGTTCAGATGATTAAACACTCACCTCTAAGAAATTCAAGGGCTACTCTAATACTATGAGTGCTATTTTATAGAGTGATCTATATATATAGAATAGGCTAAGTAAGATTCGATAATGACTTGGGAACGATTTAGGAAAGCTGTGGGAGTGATTGAGCATTCGAAGAGATTCAAAAGTTATTTGGCAAAAATTCATAAATATTTGGATATTTTCGGTGGGTAATCTCTTCATTTAATATCACCGACAACTGAGGAAGAAATTACATGCAGGAAAAAGAAAACTTGTATAACATTGGGAATAATTTATGCTGTTGACACTTTGCAATCTTATTTTACAAGTTGCGTCATAGGGTCAAATTTTTTTATATCAGTAAAGTAGAAAATCAATGTAATTACGGTAAAATGCATAGTAAAACCATTTATGCGAAAGTATATCAATATAAAGCGCGACTCCAAGAATAGTGTTTAGAAAACAACCCTTACACAGTAAGTATAAAAAAATGTGACTTAGAAGCATAGAGAGATTGGGTGTATGTAAAAAAACTAAATGAGCAGGGGTTGAAATATAGTTGAAATCTAGAAATGACATTCGCAATCCCACAAGATGACAACCTACACTGCACGACTTAAAGATATGGCAATATAGCTATGTTGCCATCTGCAGCCGTTGTCCTTACATAAATCAGCAGCTTATTAAGTCAAGTGCTTTTAGGTTGAAGCTGCAAAATCCAGTAAAGAACCCCCCTACCTACAGGATCATGCCATCCCTGAGACAAAGCTTGCGTTGTAGGTATCACTTTCTGTATAAGTAAAAATTCGTCGTTAACTTGCAGATTAATTGTATAACCGAGAGAAAAATGTGGCAGTAAATTGTTACTCGCAAATTTGGAGGAAAGGCGAATAAGCATTTATTTGGTTGTATAAGTGATTAAATCTTGTTGCAATAACTTTTATCTGAGAAGAATTATGTTCGTTCCGTATTCAGTCTCCTACTAACTTGCTACAGTATCTTCACATTTAATTTAAACGGGCAGTTTTCGGGCAATAAAAATGCACGCCTTCTGGCCTCGCGAAAAACCGTCTTTTTATTTATTGCCGGATTTATATCCCGGCATTTATTTTTAGTAAGCGGTATAAAAATTCTGTTAAAGTTAAACTAACTTATTCCTTGTTAAAAACGGCAGCGCATTTTGAAAATAAGGGTTAAAATATGCGAAAGATAAGTTTTTCTTTCCACCGAGAAATTTGTTACAATCCACGAACCATTTACATTAACATTTGTTGGTTATTGCCGTTATTTATTTCGTCTGGCCCCTTTCAGCTTCAGTGCGTTGTTTGTCTTCCTACTTACTCGTTTAGATTAGTAAATACACATTGGATTGTTTAACTTGAGTTTTTTTTACTTTCAAACCAAAACTGTTAAATGTTACAAAAAGAGATTACTGACTTCTGTTTAATTAAATTCTTGAATATTCAAAGAGGAAACAAAGTTTTGAGTTGTGCTGCGCCTGGTACAGGTTGAGTTTTAATCAAAGAAACTTTTACCTCTGACACTTTCTAAAAATCCTCCTGCATATATTTTTCAAGCTAGCGACGCCGAAAAAATAGTATCGTGTTTTAGAATGCAATTCTTGTTTATGATAAAACAAGTTAGTGTTCGAGGTTGTTCAGCCATTTTTAGCGTAATTTTCATGAAAAATACGGCATATATACCGACGTGAACTCCGTGTGTCCATTTGTCCTTCCTTCCCTTTGTCCGTCTGAGGAATTGAGATCTTAGCACCTCGTAAAAGGCGCTCACAAAGTGAAAATGCATGTCAGATGCATATGTGGCACTAGTAAAACATAATACGAAAAAAATTTGTTATACATCATACCTACAGGAAATTTTGGACTATGATCAAATGGATGGAATCAAGTATACTCGTACATAGGTCATATGTACCTATATACATTTAAAAAAATTCCCTATAGGTCAAATTCGTGCAAATTTGATCATATAGTTGGTTGGATATTTCCTTGTTGTTAATTAGCCCCAATTGAATATTCTTGTAGACAAAGCACCCGTTTTCGTACATTGAGAGAAACCACTAGCTTGTAGTAATTGGGTGCTTTGTTACTAAGAAATCGTAGCTTCCAGATTTATTGATTTCTAGAAGTGAGAAATAGAAAGTAAAAGTAATATTTTAATTTTAGAGCCGTTTAACCGCTGATAAGGATCCCAGCTGCCGAACACAATTTTGAAGTTTCTAATTGTTTCCGAAAGCTCTCAAGAAGATTAAGATCGTATGATTTCAGTGATTACCGATTTTAATTTCCCAATGTTAAGCGAAAACGAGCTTTACAGATGCAAGGTCGTACCGTTTTTTTCATTATCGCAGAGCTTTTGCAATTGGTCCGAAATTCCATGTAATAAATGGACCGAATTTGGAAATTTTAGTCCGGCCAATTAAGTAACTATAATTAACCGTAGATAATTGTGTTATACTGTGTCTAGTGTTTTAAGACACCCGGAAGCCTGGGAATTAAAAGTTGTAATTTTTGGACGTTCAACCTAGTACCCTGGCCGGCCGGAATTTCCGACGTTCCCTTTACGTATTATGCAAAATTGCTACCGTCTCGTGCGCTGTAAATTTGTTTTAGATATTCACAATCCCTGAAGTTTTCTGATTGTCCGTCTGATTGCCTATGTCTTTCGAAACCGATCCGACACCGATTGTCCTTGACCAGGGGCAAGGATCGACAAACTCCTGGTTGTAAAATAAAACCTAATAATAAGTTTTTGAACAATTTATGTTTTGTAATTTTTCCGCTGAGTAAAAATCGAGATAAAAATTTAACTTTTTCTATTCAAATAATTGCATTGCTCTTCTTCACCGAAACGTTTGTGTACCAAAAAAAAAGAATTGAAGAGGGGACTTAAATTATAGGACGTTTAGGAAGGAGGTGAGAAGAAATGTGTGAGAAGAAGAGAGATTAAGGAAATTAACGTTAAAGAATCATAGAGCAAATTTGAAGGAGATATGAATAATCTCGAATGAATGAGAAGTGAAGGAACGGGGTGTCAAAGAAAAAGGAATGAGGAAGTAAAAAGAGCATTAGTAAAAAAAACGGGAAAAGATGCATTAAGCAGGTGTAAAACAAGGAAGGAAGAAGGAAGAAATTAAGGAATAGCACGTGACGACAGGTTGTTAAAGGTGTGTCAAGATGGCGTTACAGAAGTGCAAAAAAAAGGTGAAGAAGGTGTAAAAAGGATATTAACGAGAGAGATGTAAACGGATAAAAGATGATGTGAAAAAGGGTTCTAAACAAAACCAGAAACATGGTTAAAGGAAGCGCGAGTAGATTTGAAGGAAGCATAAAGAAAATAGACGTTGGAAGAGGTGCGGATGAAGAAGAGTAAATAAATAAATAAGTAAATTAATTAATAACTAAATAAATACATAATAGCATATTCTGCTAAATAAAATCTACTTAAAGACCTCCTTGAAACTTATTAACAACATGGAGCTTATGAAAATTACAAAAAGTAAAGTTTCAATTAGCATCACTAACTAAAGGAATATAATCAGTTTTCCTCGGAATCGAGAAGAAAATATAAATGACACCTCTCTAGCTAGCTACTGAATATCGTTATCGTTGACTAAAACTTAATATTGTACTGTATTTACTTCTGTTAAAACCTTAAAAGATTGTCAAATTATCTGTTATAAAAGACTCATAAGAACAAATCAGGATTTAATTATGGCTTGAAAGCTAATCAGTGCATGGACCCAGTAGTAACAAATTAGAAAATCGCAATTTCATAACCGTGTGACATAACATCTGTTAAAATCACCGAAATGGAATTGCGATAATAACCCGGGAGCACAACTGCAAAATTTTACGCAACGATATGAGACAATTGCATGTTACTGGCTGTATTTAGAAAATTCGAGACAATTACCATAGTTTCATGCATTTTTAGGCACGAACAAATTGCCGAAGGGCGAAAGCATTTAATCCTCAGGATACAACAGTTTTGAATTTCCTTGCCAAGAAAAACCACCCGCTCTTTACAGTTTCAAGACAACTCTTGGTAGAAATTGGCACATACGAATGTTTTTTTTTTTAATTATTATTTGATCTTTAGCAAACAATGTAAATACGTTGATGTGAGTACACTTATATAGGCACCATTTTAATAGTGCAGTTTTGGAGAACTACAAAATTGTATTTTTCCAGATCAGATGCTTACCTAGTTCATTTTGTATCGGCATAAAAATAACAGAGCAAAATCAACTAACTGAAACATAAACAGCAAGGAACGTTCACGATTAAAGATAGATATATAAATACACAAAAAATATAAGGGCAAGTAATCAGGTGAATTGGGATGGATAATGATATTCGCATGAGTGGCTCGTTTTATTTACGTTTAGTCGTTACAAAACCATCACCGACTACGAAAAACAACGCTGTACCCACATGTTCTGCTTCCCATGTACAGAGAGCATCCCAATTTTAGACTGCATTTCTAAACGTTTGATTTCGGCTTCGTTTTGTCACTCTAAAAACGTTCACTACATTTCCCGTTGCTTAATTGAATTTTTATGAATCTCGGGATTCTTTGTTCGTACGTATGATAAAGAAATATTCTTTTGTAAAGTGTTTATTTATGGGGCGCTTATTACAAATTTTCTGGTAAAATGAAAAATTTCTGCGATAGGTATATTCCCGCATTATTAGGACGTCGTGCACGAGTGCACCATTCTGTTGAAACCAACTGGATGCTGGATAAATTAATGTTCCTTAATTAATTAATTATGATTGTGTTTAGTTGCCTATTAAATAGATGTGCCACTGCAATTATATAATTGACATTTGGCGCGCTATCAACTTTTTTTGGGTTTGCGAGAAATTCAAACTATCCGCAATACTTTCTTGGATCACTCGGCATACGATTACCAACAGAAAGATCACCTATGCATTCCTAGTGTATTTGCTGTTTGCATCAGATCTATTTATCCTGCAAATACAGTAGCGTCCAAACGACCTAATTGCATAATAAATCGTCTTTTACGGTTTTACCACATCAAACTGAAAATTACCATTATTTTTTATAGGACGAATCCATTCATTCGATGGTTTCCATTCAGTATGTCTGGCGAATCCGAATATTATACGAAATAAAAACTTAAAGCAACCTCGGGGATACTATATTGAAATTTTCGTTTTGTTTCCCCAATAAACTACGAAGATGCAATACCCGTTTGTATAACACCTTTAACAAAATGAAGTGACCGATCCTAAAAGCGATATAAAAATATCATTGGTTTCTATATAAAAGTATAGGGATGTAAAAACTGTGCATTTTAAAATAAATTTTACCTACCATTATGTAAGGGAAATTCGCGAGAGTTTAAAAAAAATTACAGCTTGTTCACCCCTTAAAAGCTGATGCAACGTAATTTTATTATTCAGTTTTCAGTCTCAATAGTACAATAAAATTTTATCTTGACCATCTTGGTTGACCACAGTTGATTACATTTACATATCTTAGATATCTAAAAAGTGAAGGGGAAAATACGGCCCTGTTGAGACATTCCGTTGGGCTGGCTTATTATTCAGAGCTAAACTGTTTTGGCACAACATTCGGGATTCTAAGCGATTGAATTTCGATCCTTATAGTTACATAAAACGTTTAACAATAAATACACTAAACTAAAAATGCTACGTACCTATAAAAAATAATTCATTTCGTATTTTTATGTCTCTGTTACCTATGAAGCATTGTAATCGATATCATTGTTCGTCAATTCCTTTAGATGAACAAGCATCAATCAACCTTACTTTGCTTAATTTCTTGAAAGTGATGGGCAGGATTCAGAGCAAAACTACTTTTAAAGCGTTTCAAAACCTCCGTTGCGATTACAATTTTTAAAGCTTCGGTTGTTTTTTAGTTTTTTGAGTGTTTATAGTATTTAAGTAAAACCCACAAGACGTTACCTGTGTGAGAGTTAAATTAAGGTTATTGAAACAAAGGGGAAATCCTATAATTCGCCTTCTTCTTGCTGGATTCCATCATATTATCATTTAGCCATCGCTGTAGGTTCATAATATGTTTTATGTGTCCACATCGTACCAGACATATCTTCCCAATTTTTTCGATAAGTTTTGTGACTTATATAAAGAATTAAATCTTTTATTAAAAGACTTAAGTCGAAATAATGATTTAAGAACCTTAAAAATATTTAATAGCTAATTTTAAAACAGCAGTCAATAAAAAAGGTATTGAGGTGACCCTATTATCTGAAACGCACTGTATATGCAGACTAACATTTGAACCGCCATATACTATCCCAGTTTCGGAAAAATTTACAAATAATGTAAGTACACTTGTATAGAAGTGTGCCCAAATTTCAACTCATTCATGTTTTCCTTACAAGCTGCACGGTCGCTTTAAAAATATGAAATGGAATGACAACCAGAAATACTTCCAAATTTGTATGCAATAGTTATATAATGGCGGATATAATTCGTTACACTCAGGAGAAGTTTCACTGAAACATGAAAGACCGGACCTTACACAGTAATAGACACAATGACGTTCAACATTACTTTCTCGTATTTAATAATTATAATATATTCGATAGGGACTTTGCATGGAGCGAGCAATAACTTCTATAATTACAAAACTGATTTGTATGGATATTTTATAATGCTGAAATACACAAGATTTTTTGCAAACACCAAAGAAATCCAAATTGTCTGTTTGGGAAAGTATCTCATATTTTCTTTTCTTCCATCCGAGTGACTTTCAGCGAAAATTATACCTTCGTGCTTGACCAGCGTACATTTCAACTCTAGTAGAGGCTATTAGGGTGTCCTATTCTACTCATGCATAATGTATGTATAATCTCGGAAGGCTCTGATATTAAATTTTTTCCTGGCAACTTTGTTAATATATTACGCTACAATTAGCAAGGGTTCAAATTGTTTTTTCCCCGCTTAATTGTCTCTTTCCTTTTCCTTCCACAAAAACTTTGATAAAATCGATTTCGCCGCAAATTATACTTTTCTAGGAAAATACGTAAAAGTTTGTTAGTTTTTCATACTGTAGTGGAAGCATTTACTATGTAATACACGAGTAGCTTTAACGGTTACAATGATTTGGCTCCACAATATAACATAATATCAGTACAACTTAGTAACCTTGGAGAATCACAAAAATGAAGTGGTTAAAGGGAAAAATCTTCCATAGAGTGAAGTCATCCAAACAAGTCTATCAAGGAGGCGATGATTTGGTGTCGTTGTATTCTAGAAGTACAGTCAGTGTCAATCGAGATATCAATACTGTTTGGCAGTAAGTTTAAACTTGTTTTTTTGCCGTACGGATAAAATTGGTGCAACAAGCGGATTTTAGTAACTTATAGTAGTAGTAACGGGGTGCCTTATTAATGGAATATAGTTACTTATACAATGTTAAATGCAAGAACTGTAACCAAACGAGTTACGACACTTGATACTGTAATTGCCCCGACTCTCAACTGTAGGCTCGGATACACCCGACGAGGGGCGAGTTATCTATCTTTTGGGCGAGATTTTGCTCAAAATCTCTTCTGTTTAGAATCTATATGTGATATATAAGTTGCGATTACCTGATTTCCACAAATGTAACATTGGGTTTGTCCTCCAAGGTGATGTAATTTCCCATTTTGCTTTTAACAAAAGAGTTTTATTTTATTGCACTAAAGAGAAGTCACCTCTTATACAGCTACCTTGTTTTCTGTAACTTGCTTTTAACCTGTTTTTGTATCATGTGTTGTGTATGTGATTTATATTTATCATGCATATTACACTGTTACGCCATTACATTGGTTTATTTTGTGTTCCTTCCCTAGTATACTTCAGGTCATAGCTACAACTAACGTAACGGAGTCCCTGCATCTTTTTTGCTCCCTTTCTTCAAAATCATACTGAAAATTTAAGCATTGTCTTACATATCTGTGTACATCGACATGGGGTCTCTACGCTACCTGCAAAACACCCGCCTAGCTAGCTCAAAACAAAACAACCTTAAATTTAGAATTGTTTACTTTCCTCGTAAACGTCCGGCTCCCGCCACGAAGAAAAATCTCAATGGCTCGAACTGATAAAAAAATTTCGGTAACTGTTCGGACGGTAGAAACTTTCAACTTTTAATTAGAGACAGGCCATTTAATAAGGTTATACTAAGTAGACAACTACTCTATTTTGTTTACTTACACTCGAACTAACCTTTTCTGATGCGGACAAACCGTTTTAAAAACTTTCCACAAACTTTTAAAACTTCACTTGCCGATAACATTAAAGCTTTTAATTAGGATTGCTAACTTCTACTGCGCACTTTATTTTAAAACCGACGAACTACGTCTTCAACAAAATAAATCGGACTGACTGCCCGAAAATTTAACGTTAACAAATTTACACGCTCTTGAACCGTCGCGAAATTAGCAGCATCATTTTCTCGTCGTTTCCAGTATTTAACTAAACACCACCCCCACCATAAAATAAGCTCCTTTTTTAAAGAATTTTTCAAATAAGTTGCCAATCACAACGGAATTTAGTAAATCTTCATCATCTTCATCGCCCAGATCTAGTGTTTTTTTTTCCTATAAAAAGGGAAACCAATTAGAATCTAATTTGCAGGGTGAAAGACTCCTCAAATAAAAGAATTGATATCATATTTGCTGAACCCAGAAGGTAAGTCACTTATCTATTTCTTCCCTCATGATAACATTGAACATTTCTTGTAGAAAGTGTAGTGTCCTTTAACAGGCTATTTTTTAGTTCTATAAATTGCGAAGTTCTTGCTAATGCATTTTATTAGAATTTTTGTCAAATTATAATTCTCTATGGTGATCATATTTGTGTTTCAAATGTAATGGAAATCCCTGTACTAATAAAGGGCCAAAATTTTAAAATTGTTCGCGACTTTCGTTGTGAAACCAAATCCTGTAAGACAATTTAAGCAATTAAAAACAAAACAAAGTTATGTTAACCCCCTTTTCTCACTAAACGTTGTAAAGTAAATTTTCAATTTTCAATAACTTTTAGGATTTGTTTGATTACGTCTTTGCTTCTTGTAGGTACCCGATTAATTACTATAATATAGAGACTGTTATTTGAAAGATTTATACCCTATATAGGTACGTATTGCCAAGTCGGGCGTACAGAATAATGCACGATGTTAATCGTTTGCTTCCTAAAACGAAAATGTCCCATTCACTTGTCACCGTAATTCTCCTTTTTTCACAAGGAATTTAAGTAAATTTATCTAAAGTTTAAAACCTATAGGAAATGCGTCACAGTCTAAGAGAACATGAAGTATGCATGAGGCCGCTAAAACAATGAAGCTTCAAGGGGTGAGGTTTTTCAAATAGAAAACAAGAATAAGAGAGGATTTCAATCAAACGAGATGAACTCATGACTTTATGCAAGAGGTGGGCAAAGCCGGCGAACAATCCTACTCTTCCTTCATCCAACTTTATTGGGTTCGGCATCGAGGTTTTGATCTGTCGTTAGTTATACCATACCTACCTCACGCTAACAAGGATTTTAAAGGAGCCGATCTTTACTACACGCGTAATTGCAATACCGAAGGAGGGCACAATTTTATTGGCAGTAGCTATAGGTAAGAGATAAGTTAAAAGAAAGTTTTAAAATTGTATAAACGTGTTCCCGTACATAATGCATTTGAATAATATGTATAGTATCGCTAAAATAAAGGGACAAATTAAAAAGTAGCTATAATAATAATATGATATATTGTGCTACTGTGTGTTTACACTTACACTTGTCGTACATAATTCTAAACTAACACAAAAACATTTAGGTTTACTTTCATAGAATAAAAAGAAACTAAAGACATTTAGAGTTATTCACAAACTCATCAAACGTATAAAAAGCTTTCGACAATAAAATAGTCCTAATTTTGTTTTTAAACTTGGGCATAGCTATGTAATGTAAGTAGATATGCCATGTAACTTACATACATATGTCTAATAAAGGATTTTCTTTAGGGTTATTTGTAAAACACATACTGGGTAAATAGCCCCAATGGATAGTTATTATTAATTACTCATTAGGTTTATTTAGGTTTATATGCTGGCACTGTTAATTAGACTAAGAGAATGTGTACTGAAGGAAATCCAAGGAACCGTAGAAGGCACATTTCAGTTTGTAAAAGTTAAACTGACCTCAAAGGCGATGATGAAGGCGAAGTCGAAAACCGTATGATGCTCAAAAATGATCAGACGTAAACGATCAGATGAAGACAAATTAATAAATAACGTCGCCACTTTCCTCAGTAATAAGGATTACCCGCCAAGACCGGCATGTTTAAGTACCACTAAACTACTAGGTGGGAGATACGCGGTGGATGATCGAATAAATTCGTCAAGATTAAAGAGCTAGCTATTGATTTTAATATTCATTGAGAGCTAATTAACTGTACACTATACACCGATTATGGTTGTCAACATACAGTCTTCCTATTTTGAGTACAAATTGCCCTTATATAATTAAACTTACTCACGGGACCGGAAATTGCCGCCATCTTATGCGAACACAACTGGTGCAAATCTTTTATCACATTAATATAATTTTTTTAACTTGTTATTTCAATAAAGTGTGCATCTTTTAACGGTACTTTGAAACTAATACCGCTATATAAAAACGTATTGCAATCCGAGGTGAACATACATAATTCGGCACGCACATAATTTAAATGTTACGAGAGATGCAGTATGTTAGGAGTGTGTTTGGTACAACTGGGGATATCACTTTTGCTTTTGTTTTTGTCGTTGAAATGACAGATTCTTGTTTTGCAAAAGATGTTGATATCCGAAGTGGAAAATTCCAGAAGCGCCAAGCTAAAATTGTCTACGTTATTTATCTAAGCGTATTTACTTAAATGCTGGTGTTGTATGTTTTCCAGGTAAAGGTATTTTTATAGGATTCCTTATTTGGTTAATATGTTTCTTTTTAGGTTATGCTATATGTTTTAATTTAATTACTTATCTTTTTTACCTATATCACAATCCGAAACCCATTTATTAATGGTGGCACCTCCTACGTTGACTAGATGAAAGGGGGTCGTGGAGAGTTTTTGAATTCAGCTCTACAAGAAACCCGGTAAGGCCTTGAGCACGAATTTGTCATGAAAGTCATTAGGTAATCACGAGACATTGAAAGTAAGAACATGATTTGAAGTATCTAAAAAACTCTTCATCGCGCCGTGTTTTTATTCTTCCCGCATCCACTACTCCCTGATCTTTAAGGTTTTCTTTTATATTTTCATCGATGCAACAGTTTCGAGTTAATCGACACAGTTTCTATTACGGCCAGTTGCAGGAATGCGAATTATAATCAAAATCCTACATTATTTGTCAAATCTGAGCATAAACAAAATTTTTGACATTTGATTGGCTGCATACTGCAGTATAAAGTCAATCAAATGTCTTAATACTAGGATTAAACAATGGTCCTGGATTTTTTTTGTGTAACTACCTTTTTTATATTCCTTAAAATTCTTAACACACTGTACAACATTTTATTAATCAGAAAGGAACTTGGTAAAATCACGTTCCTTGCATTTCACGACCAAGAATCGCGGCACAGTATTCTCCTTGTCGCCGGCGTCGCCCTAAGTTGAGGGATTCATTCGCATTTTACCGCTACTACCAGCGGGCCAAGGCCTTTTTTCCGTTCTATGAGGGTCGTGTGAACAAAAGGTGCCTAGGATGATTGGTGTCGGAGTTGAAGATAAAATTGGGTAGGTAAGTGGGTACTAAAGGCGCTTGGACTCGCCACCTTTAGTGCCCATTGATCGCCTTTTACGATCTCCAGGACGGGAGTGGGCCAATTCTATCCCCGAACCCACAGGGGGTATTTATTTTATTTTGCCTTTATTTTTTAATGGGCGTTCAGCCAAGGCTGCTCTACCAACCCAACCCACTATAGCTATACATTTACAAATATCCATGCCCGAACCCGGATTCGAACCAGGGGCCCTTAGCACCACAGTCCAGATTTACTGAGCTGCGACACACGGGCCGGAAAATATTATTACTTATTGTATAGGTACCTACTTATACTTACTAAATTACGTGATTATCACTGACTAGAAGACGTAAATGAACTTTTTATGCAA